>NC_025995.2:24180303-24222383 GCF_000442705.2 Elaeis guineensis
CGAGGTTCTCCTCCTGTCCCTAACAGGGCTGTGGGGGTGCATATGGGCGTTGCAGGGCCTCTCCCCCCATCCGATCTAAAGAGAACCGGGCCTTCGACTTTGTCGAGATGAAGTTCCCCTCCTGCTTCTGATACAGTTTGTTTGGACTGCCCTGTCGATGTAAGATAGTGCCAAGAGGGGAGACATGTAGATATACAACTTTTAATTAAAATAAAGTTATTGGTAGTACATCCGTAAGTTTTTCGAGCTCCATGGTCGGGAGGTCTGCTCCTCCGAGCTCCTTGAGATAATAAGTTCGGGCCGGACTACTTCTTTGACCTCATACGGGCCTTCCCAGTTTGGGGCGAGCTTCCCTCGATCCTGAGGTTGCGAGACAGCGGCTCGTCGAAGCACTAGATCTCCTGCTCTAAAGACTTTGTTCTTGACCGGGAGTTGTAATAGCGAGCGACTTTCTGTCTGTAGGCTGCCATTCGAACTTGAGCTACCTCCCGCCTTTCTTCCAGCAGGTCGAGGTTGGCTTTAAGACCTTGCGAATTTTGATGTTCGTCGAATGCCACGACTCGTGCGATGGGAGTTTAAGCTCAATTGGATGACGGCCTCCGTTCGAAGGCTAAAGCAAAGGGGTCTCCCCTGTGGGCAGTCTTCGGGTAGTTCGATACGCCCACAACACATGATAAAGTTCGTGCCGCCCAAGTTCTCTTCGCCTTTTCGAGCCTTGTCTTGATCCCCTGCAGAAGGTTCTGTTAGTCACCTCAGCTTCGCCGTTCGCCTGAGGATGGGCTACTGATGTGAAGTTGTGGGAGATGTTTAGATCTTCACAGAATTCGGAATCTTGCTCCCACGAATTGCCGCCCATTATCAGTGATTAGGGTCCTGGGCAGACCGAACCTGCATACGATCGACTTCCAGACGAAATCTTGCACTTTTGCTTCTGTGATTTTGCTAGTGGTTCGGCTTCAACCCATTTGGTGAAGTAGTCGATCGCTACAAGGAGGAACTTCCTCTGCCCCGACGCCATGGGAAAGGGGCCAAGGATGTCCATCCCCCATTGCGCAAAAGGCCATGGGGCACTCAAGGGTGTAAGCTCGGTGGCGGGCTGTCTCTGGATATTGGCATATCTCTGGCATCGATAACTTTCTGACATATTCAATCGAATCATGATGCATTGTCGCCCAGTAATATCCTTGACGGAGCAACTTGTGGGATAAAGATCTAGCCCCCAAATGTTTCGCAGATTCCTTCATGCACCTCCCACAAGGCGTAGTCAGCTTCTGAAGGCGGAGACATTTCAAAAGGGGCAAAGAGTATGATCTCTTGTACAACTTGCTCTCATAAAGGATGTATCGGGAGGCTTGATTTCTGAGCTTCCGAGCCTCTTTTGCATCCTGGGGAGAACCCCATCTCTGAGATAGGTTATCAGTGGGTCGATCCAGCTGGGCTCTGGTCAATTTCCATCACGGGCCACGATTCTTCTGTACTCGGATACTTTAGAACTTCAAAAAGAATGCCTTTGGGCAATTCGGCCGGAGCCAGCATTGCCAGCTTGGAGAGAAGGTCAGCCCTGGTATTTTCCAACCTCGGAATCATTTGATGTTGAAGCTGCTGAAGTGGGGACGAGCTCCTTTACCTTTTCAAGGTATTTAGCCATGCTGTCCTCCCGCCTTCATAATTTCCGTTGACTTATCCCACTACTAGTTGAGAGTCGCTGTGGACCCGGAGCCATCTATTCCAGCTCTTTGGTGATCCTCAGTCCTGCGATCAGAGCTTCATATTTCGCTCTATTGTTCGTTGCGGGGAACTCAAAGTGCAGAGCATACTCCGCGATGATTCCTCCGGACTGATCAAGATCAGGCCCGCACCTGGCCTGACATGTTGGAAGACCGTCCACGTAGAGGGCCCAAAAGCAATCAGAGGGATCTGCTTCTTCTTTGGGGGAGTTCGGTCGGGGCTTCAGGCCGTCAATTTCGCCTTGTTCAGGTTTGGCCTCCTCTGGGATAGTACACTCCACTATGAAATCTGCCAATATCTGGGCTTCACTGCTGGCCTGGGTCGATAGTTGATGTCAAATTCTGTGAGCTCGATCGCCCATTTTGCCATCCTCCCGGAGGCATCCGCCCGTGCAAAATCGCCTTGATCGGTTGGTCGTGAGCAGCGTTACGGTGTGCCCTTGAAAGTAGGGTCGGAGCCTCCGGGCTGCAATCAACAAGCGTAAGTCAGTTTTTCTAATTTGGTATACCTGGTCTCGGCGTCTCTCAATGCGCGACTGACGTAGTAGATCGGCCGTTGGACTTTCGCTTCTTCTTTGACAGGACAGCCGCGAGAGCCATGGGAGAGACCGCAGGTATAAAAATAGTTCCTCCCCAGGCTCTGGCTTTGCCAACAGCGGGGGTGAGCTGAGGTAGCTTCTTAGTTCTTCGAAGCCTGTTGGCACTCAGAGGTCCAACAGAAGTTCTTCGGCTGCTTGAGGGTTTGAAAGAAGGTAAGCACCGTTCGGCTGACCTTGCGACGAAGCGATTCAGGGCCGCTACCCTCCCTGTAAGGCACTGAACCTCTTTTATCAACTTTGGGGTGCCATCTCCTGGATGGCGCGAATTTTTTCTGGATTGGCTTCAATCCCGCACCCGACACCATGAAGCCCAGAACTTTTCCGAGGTTACTCCGAAAGCGCATTTAGTCGGGTTCAGCTTCATTTTATATTTTTGGAGAGCGTCGAAGGTCTCCTCGAGGTCGACGATGTGGTCCACGGAAGCTTTGCTTTTTACGAGCATGTCGTCTACGTAGACCTCCATGTTGCGGCTGATCTGCTCCTTGAAGATTTTGTTTACCAACACTGGTAGGTTGCGCCTGCATTTTTAGGCCGAAAGGCATGACCCTATAACAGTAAAGGCCATGGTTAGTAATGAAAGCGGTCTTTTCTTCATCTTCCAGCGCCATCCTGATTTGATTATAGCCGGAGAATGCATCCATGAAGGTGAGAAGCTCATGGCCCAAGGTCGCTCCACCAGTTGATCGATTCTGGAAGGGGGTAGCTGTCCTTTGGGCAGGCCTTATTCAGCTTTTTGAAGTCTATGCACATCCTCCACTTGCCGTTTGTTTTTTTGACTAGGACAACGTTGGAAATCCAATCAGGATAATTGACTTTCCTAATGAATCCAGCCTTAAGGAGTTTGTCCACTTCCTCAGCTATCGCCTTCTGCCTTTCTGGTGCATGACCTCGATTTTTTCTTTCGTTGGTCGATGCTTTGGATCGACGGCCAGACGGTGCTCCATGACTTCCATGTCGATCCCCGGCATGTCCGCCAGAACCCAAGCGAAGACGTCCGCATTCTTTCGTAGAAAATTGATGAGACGCATTCGCACCTCTTCCCCCAGGTTGGAGCCGATCATCGCCACATGCTCCGCATTTCCGTCATTCAAAGGGATCGGTACCAGATCTTCAATTGGACCGCCCTTCTCTTCAGTGAGGTCATCCGAGCATCCAGTCCATCGACTGGACAGGGGTCAGATTGGTCGCTTCTTTGCAAGGCTATGTTGTAGCAGTGTCTGGCCAGGGCTTGGTCTCCTCGGACCTCTCTGATCCCTTGTTGGTGGAGAATTTCAACTTCAAATGGTAGGTTGACACGACGGCTCGAGAGCATTGAGGCCAGGTCGGCCGAGGATTGCGTTGTAGGCTGACGGTGCCTTCACCACTAGAAATTCACCATAGCCCTGGATTGCCTTGGACATCGACCTGCGGCCACAATCAAAGTTATCATTCCCTCCACCGGAACAGCATCACGGTAAACCCTACTAGAGGGGAGCTAATCGGCCTCAAATGGCCGTCAAGGATAGACATTCTTGAGAAGGCATCGTAGAACAAAATGTGGCTAACTTCATTGTCGATGAGAATGTGGCGGAATCGTAATTTGCTATATTCAAGGAAACTACGACCCGTCGTTATGAGAAAATTGAACTCCCTGAGCATCTTCTTCAGTAAAGGTTATGGGCTCCTCAATCTTTTGTCGCTTGGGGGGTACGGCTAGTACGTTGGTTGCTTCCTACCGAGATCCTCCCGAGACGGTGTTGGCGAAATCCGTCGGGGGCCGATTGTCCGACCACTCCATGCCGGCGACCATTGTCGGAGGATGTGGGGCCTGAGAAACCAGAGGCGAGGCTGGAGCCTGAGATCTGGCCGCGGAGGCTGCGGGTCACATGTGGACGCTTCACGAGAAGTCATCGGGCGAGGATCCAGTGGGGGAAGGAGGAGCGGATGTCGGAGAAGATGACCAGAGGTGGTTCGTTGAGCGCTCCATTAAGAATAAGGGTACTGCGAAGACATAGCCCTTCCTCTAGCGCCAATCCTGTTGGTGCGAAAATTCGCTTGCACCGGAGAAGCTGGAGTCGAGGGAGTCGCGGTCGCCGTCGGGACCTGCAAAAGAAGTCTAAACCGAAGGTGGGGTTGCTCCGGCAAGACCCTCCGATGCTCAAGTCAGTTCTCTACCTCAACAAGAATGGAGTGCTCGAACAAAATTTTAGCAGAGTTTCTAGGTAGAAATGAGAGCTTAGAGAATAACGTATCTGGGGTCTCCTTTTTATAGGCGGAGGGAGCAACAGACTGATGGTGATGTTTGTAACCGTCTGGCAGTGGGCTGCCCATGGTTAGGAGGAATTTATCATGAAGAGTAATGGGGTGGAGTCATGGCTATCATCATGGCTCGCCACGTGGAATCAATTACGGAGAGTGGAGCGACGTCCGTTGTCGCGATGCGCCAGGGAGTGGAGCAGAATCGTGGTCGTTAGTACGGCCTGTCAGGGAGTAATGGAGCTGCGTAGGGTCTGCCGCAGGGAGTGGAGCAGAATCGTGGCCATTATTGTGGCCTGTCAGGGAGTGATGGAGCTGTGTAGGGTCCGCCGTAGGGAGTGGAGCAGAACCGTGGCCATTATTGTGGCCTGCCAGGGGGTCCGAACTTGTCGGCCGAAGTTTGGTTGGAGTCGGTAGCTGGAGTCGGAAGCGAAGTCCGGCACCTATAGAAGCTCGGACGAGGTCTTCCTGTAGTTGAAAATAGAAGATGGAGTCTGGCTCACGTAGGAGTCCGGACGAAGTCTGCCTGCAGTCGGAGTAGAAGACGGAGTCCGGCTCCCGTAGGAGCCCGGGCGAAGCCTTCACGCGATCGGGGTCAGGGACGAAGTCCGGCTCCCGTAGGAGTCCGGGCGGAGTTTACCTGTAAGTGAAGTCGCGGGCGAAGCTCGGCTCCCGTAGGAGTCCGGGTGAAGCCTTCCAGCAGTTGAGGTTGGGGGCGAAGTCCAGCTCCCGTAGGAGTCCGGACGAAGCCTGCCTGCAGCTGGAGTCAAAGACGAGATCTGGCTCCCATAGGAGTCCGGTCGAAGTCCACCTGCAATCAAGGTCAGGGATGAAGTCCGGTTCCCGTAGGAGTCCGGACGAAGTTTACCTGTAAGTGAGGTCGCGGGCGGAGCTCGGCTCCCGTAGGAGTCCGGGTGTAGCCTTCCAGCAGTTGAGGTTGGGGGCGAAGTCCGGCTCCCATAGGAGTCCGGACGAAGCCTGCCTGCAGCTGGAGTCGAAGACGAGATCTGGCTCCCGTATTAGTCCGATCGAAGTCCACCTGCAATTAAGGTTAGGGACGAAGTCCGGCTCCCGTAAGAGTCCGGACGGAGTTTACCTGTAAGTGAGGTCGCGGGCGGAGTCCGGCTCCCGTAGGAGTCTGGGTGAAGCCTTCCAGCAGTTGAGGTTGGGGACGAAGTCCGTCTCCCGTAGGAGTCCGAACGAAGCCTGCCTGCAACTGGAGTCGAAGACAAGATCTGGCTCCCGTAGGAGTCCGATCGAAGTCCACCTGCAATCAAGGTCAGGGACGAAGTCCGGCTCCCGTAGGAGTCCGGACGGAGTTTACCTGTAAGTGAGGTCGCGGGCGGAGCTCGGCTCCCGTAGGAGTCCGGATGAAGCCTTCCAGCAGTTGAGGTTGGGGATGAAGTCCGGCTCCCGTAGGAGTCCGGACGAAGCCTGCCTGCAGCTGGAGTCAGAGACGAGATCTGGCTCCCGTAGGAGTCTGGTCGAAGTCCGCCTGCAATCAAGGTCAGGGACGAAGTTTGGCTCCCGTAGGAGTCCGGGTGAAGCCTTCCAGCAGTTGAGGTTGGAGACGAAGTCTGGCTCCCGTAGGAGTCCGGACGAAGCCTGCCGGTAGCTGGAGTCGGAGACGAGGTCTGGCTCCCATAGGAGTCCAGTTGAAGTCCGCCTGCAATCAAGGTCAGGGATGAAGTCCGGCTCCTGTAGCAGTCTGGGCGTCGCGAAGAATCCGGTCGGCGCTGGCGGGGTCCTGCTCGTCGACAAAACTTGGGAGTGTGATGGAGGCTCGGCCGTCTGGGAGGTTTGAAGAGACGTTGTCGGAGGTCGAAAGTCAGTTGGATCCCCGAAGGGTCATTCCCATCACGAACTTCAACTGGGGGGTATTTTATACCCAACAGCATTCAATCTGCTCGATCATGTACAATACATGATCGATGATAATGCCTCCTCTCGCATACGAGCATTGAATATAGTGCAGAAGGTTTTATGTCTCTCCACATCCTTAGGGGTGCCGAAGGACTCATTCAATATTTGAATCATATCCTCTGATTGTGCATCCTCAAACTTACTGCTAAGTTCATCATTCGTAGCTACCCTCATAATGCAATGCACCATCATACGGTCACTGAGCCACTTCAAATAAGTATCTCTCATAGCATGAGGTGCATTAGCAGTAGGTTCTTCAAGTGGTGGAATTGTAAACACGTACAGAATCCTCTCATACTCCAAAACGATCTTCAACTTTCGATGCCATCTATCGAAGTTGGGTCTAGTAAGCTTGTTGCTGTCCAATAGTGAATGGAGCGATAATGTGTTGGCCATAGTTGAAAAAAAATATAAACTTATTAATATATAAATTATTTTAATCCTAAAGATATAGACTTTAGTTTAAAAGTTCTTCCATTATTTTATATGAATTGATAGCCTCTACCTTCAATTCAAAAAATTATATTAATTTTTTAATGGGTACTAAAATCCACACAGATTGTATTTGGATCCGAGTGTGGCTTGGCTAACCCTAATGCATCCATGGGGAGGTTCATAACCAATTATTTCTCTAAATAACTTCTAGCAATTAGGTTTTGCACCAGGCATCTCTTCAACAGGCATGTTGTACCTCCACTGAAAATTTTGGTTAAGGTCCAACTATTAACATGACTACACCAAGCACATCCAACAAACGAATATCCAGGCTTGAGTGTGGCTCAACCAACTTGAGCATTGATCTGAAGGGCACAACTAGACAGTCATATGATGAATGATAATTTCAATACCCAATTAACACCAGACATGTGGTACCTCCAATAACTATTTAGAATATTAGACTCATTATCACGCACCTTAATAGGAGGCTATGAACTAGTCATTCTCATAACTATATCATTTTAAAGACCTAATAATTTAGAAAAATTAATTTAATGATTTGAGAATAAGAGAAAAAATTGACCTATAAGTAGTAAATTCTCCCACTAACTTCAATAAGTCATGAAGAGGACTTTATACAAGCTAATCTAAAGATACTTAAATCTATCATACAAATTTATTTTAATGACATGGGTCAGCTCGAATCATTTAGTGATCTAATCAAAATACAATCTGCCATGTTGGCTAGATAAGTGAGATCATGGGAGGGATATGCCATTAACTCACCATAGATGCCATCTAAATGAATAGCTCCCAATTAATGACCACCGATCAAAACTACCAAGCTTACCTTAGGCATCAATTGGTTAATTTGTTTCAATTTGATCTACCAGAAGATTTAGACTCAATTGCTGAGCCATGATCATGGTCTATTTAGTAAGGTCAAAAATATGGACTTGATCAAGCTTCAACTATTGAGGTTGATCTAAAAAAATTTGATCTAATCTAATTCAACTCTTGATTAGATTTAATCAATTTTTTTATTTAATCCATATATATTTCTAACCCTAGGTCTAACCCAATAGGAGGACCTAATTCATGCTAACTCATGACCCATCGATTTATATGGTGTCTTATAATCTTCAATTCTCAAATGTAGATCGTTGTAAAACTTAATTCCAAATTATGTGAAATATGTGCTTCAATTTGTAAAACTATTCTACTAAAATTTTAAGTGAAGCATACCATATATTTTATATCATGAAAACTAATTTTTATATCTATATTTAACAATTAAATATGCATAACTATGATCTAAACTTCATAAATACATCACATGTATCATAACTACTTTTAGATTACTACCAATTACATCTAATATAATATGCTATTTAGATTTTAAAATAATTTTTATATCTAAATTTATCTTATTGTAATGAGTCATAAATTACTTTAAATCTAATCTAAACTTATTTATGATTAAAATAATTTATAAAAATTTATTCGCTATTTTTTTTCATGAAACAGGATCATAATGACATTCCTATACATTATAAGAAAATCCATCAAATGGATAAGAGAGGGACTTGAATCCCTTCTTCTTCTTATCATCAGACGGTTTGATAATCTTATCAATCTGAGTACTAGTCTACTAAGATCTGAAATCTAATTTTAAATAAAATCACATCTATATGTAATTTATCAAAAACAAAACAAGCATGAACGTAACATTGATCATATCAACTATGTTATTCATCTAAACTAATTAGATTTAATGCATCATATACATCATATCAGATCTGAAACTTAATTTATATAGATTATAAAATATTAAATTTAGATCTTAAATTATATAAAAAAATAATTAGATGTATATATAAACACATAAAGATTTAATTTTTGGTTAGATCTATTTTGACGTTATGCAGATTTTTGATAAAAATCAATCAAAATAGATTTAATTTAAAGATGAAATAAGTCAAACTTTCAACCTGAAAATAACAACAAAAAAAAGTTTATTAAAACTGATTTAAAATAGATTTTAAAAAAGATTGTTATTCTAACAAAAATCTATAACAATAAAATTTTGTTATAATAGATTTATAACAAACCTTAACCAACCATTGATTAGGATCATGTAATCTAATCACAATTAGATCATAAATTTTATTTAAATAGATTTAAAATTAATTTAATATCTAACATAAAATCTTAATTACATACCATATGTAAATCAACCAAAAAAAATCAGTTATGCATTTATATATCAAAGCCTGGTCTGATACCAGATTGAAAAAAAATAGGACTATTTCAGAACGGATTGCCACAGAGCATCGAAAAATTTTCTATAATAATTCAATAAAAATTTTCTTCTTTTACTTGATTCATAGCAAAATAGGGATCAAATTTCTAAAGAATTTTGAATCCAAAGTCTCGCAAAGATTTGAACAAATAAACCTTCTACTTCGCAAGCATGTCAGGCTTCGCAAGAAAGTGAGATAAATTTATAGATTGTTGGACCTTCACAAGACAGTAAGGAGGGAAGGGAGAAGTACTTTGGTGTGATACCTCACACTTGGAAGTGGGATGCCAAGCCTCTTCATATCGTGGAGAAGGTGGATGCCCAAAATCAGCATGCCAAGGGAGAGGGACCGATTCTCTCTCTTGCACACCTCCTCTTTCTCTCTCTTTCTCACCTTAGCACACAATCTAATTATTATACTTTGATAGTTAGAGATTCTCTCTATTTATAGATATTTTTTTATGACTCATTAGACTAAGAATCTTGATTCAAATTTTATTTGAATTAATCCTTTCCTTATCTAAAAAAAAATCTTTTTTGAGATAGGATAGACACTTAATGAGGTGCCCCCATGCACCCATGCCCACACCCAAGTGCGAGGCGGCAACAACCAACCCCCCACCCTCTCTTGGTCAACCATGAGGAGAGAGAGTTTTAACAAAAGTGGACTCTAAGAATCCAATTCAAATATGGGTCAATTCAAATCTAATTCGAATATGATTCGAACCAATTTTGAAGACTGTTAGTTCCAAACTGTTTAGGATTTAGAACCAAATCTAACTTAGATTTTTTAATCTAATTAAATTTAATTAAATCAGATCTAATCTAAAATTAATTAGTACTTAAATCCAATCTCTCATAGACTCTTTGGATCATAGATCAAATCTTGTTTATCCCTAAAATTGAACTTGAATTTCATGTTTAGTACTAGCTAGATATAGTCAACTGTTTAATCCTGTATGACCCACAACTTAATTTTCAATCAAGTTAATCTATTTGTTCAATCAAGTCATATACTTTCAAATTAAATATATAGACTTAGGTTAATTTTTTTCTACATTGTTTAACTTTGTGTGTGACTCCATAGGGTCGGACACTAAGCCAGTAGCATGAGAATTATTTTTTATACTAATCAAAATTATCATCTAGTAATGATTTCTAACGTCTGGATAGGTCGAATATTTATAAGATAATATTCAAGAACTTATGCATATGGTTACCATATAATTCATCTCTTTGACCTTGAATGTTGTAGGATGATCTAGGATTAAACCATCAGCCCTAAAGAATCATCCTCATTGTATTCCAACCTTTCAAATCCATCACATGGATTATCCTAGCCAAAATTTTATTAAATTAAAATACAGTGATGCATCAACTTCTATAATTTGGAGAGATCAATTCCATCTAGATCCACACATAGACTTCATAAATATTTGACTGTACCAAATAGCTTTCATTCACGGTATTATAAATGTAGATAATTCGACACCAAAGCACAGTGAGTTACTTGTAAGTCACTATGATGATCTTAGGTCTGAGGGATACTTATGCCCATACACTTTCGTGAGCTGCTCTTGATAGCAGAGTGCTCTGCAGATGAGTCACTTATTCAGTGATGACATACTCCTATATCTCACCTGTATGCCAAACCAGTGTCTCCACACTCTTTGGTTAAGATGATAACCCATCTATATGGTACACAATGATCTTCACTTGATAAACATCATCATCCTTTAATGATGTATCATTTGATCACGAACATATTTAAGAACTATACGATAAATCTTTCTTTATCGATTACTTTATAGTTTTAAGGACTTCATCACAACACAAGAGTTCTAACAAGGAAGATGTAACTTTATGATGAAAGATATCAAAATAATTTTTATTTATTGATAAATAATTCATATACATATTACAAAATGAGCACAATCATCCATATGATTGACTTTAGGATACATTTTCTAACTATAATTTACTGAAAGAGTTTCAAGTAGCACACAGTAGTTGATTCGGTGTGCGAAGTAGAATACATTGTGGCATCCGATGCTGCAAAGGAAGCTATTTGGTTAATGAAGTTCATCTACGAACTTAAAGTGGTTTTCTCAGTTGAAGATCTAGTTTTGCTATATTGTGACAGCACTAGTGCTATCACTTAAGCCAAGGAATCTAAATCTCATCAAAGGACCAAATATATTTTGCATCGCTATCACCTGATCCGTGAGATCGTTGATCGTGCTGACATCAAGCTGCTAAAGATTGATGGAAAAAAAATTTGATCGACCCCTTTACTAAAGCTCTCAGGATCAAAGAGTTCGATGATCACAAGTGGAAGATGGATATTAGATATAGTCTTGATTGACTTTAGTTCAAGTGAGAGTTATTGAAAAATATATCCTAAAGCTAATTGTCTATCTATAAATGATTGAGCTCTTTGTAATATGTATGTAAATTATAAATGAATAAAAGTTAATTTCGACAAGTTCATCATAAAAGTGCATCTTTCTTTGAACTCTTGTATTATGATGAAGTCCTTAGAACTATAACATAATCGATGAAAGAAGATTTATCAAATAGTTCTTAAACTTATTTGTGACCAAATGATATGTTATTAATAAGGATAATAATGTTTATCGAGTATAGGCCATTGTGTGTCATATGGATCTATTGTCCTCTTAACCAAGGAGTGCGGAGATACTGATATGACATACAGGTGAGATGTAGGAGTACATCATCACTGAACAGTGACTCACATGCGGAGTACTTTGCTGTAAAGGACAGCTTATGAAGAATATGAGCATAAATATTTCTTTGATCTGAGATCACCATGATAACTTGTAAGTAACTCACTGTGCTTTGATGCTGGACTATTTGTATTTCTAATACAGTGACGGAAGGCTACTGAATATAGTCAAGTAGTTGTAAAGTTAGTGTGTGAGTCAAGATAGGATTAACTCCTCCAGATTATAGAAGTTAATGCATCACTATATTTCAATCTAGTAAAATCTTGATTAGGATAATCTTTGTGATATATCACAGAATTTGAAAATGATTGAAATACAATATAGATGACTATTTCAGGATTGACAGTTAAACCCTAAGTCACCATGAGCATTAAGGTCCAAGGGATGAATTATGCAGTAACTATATGTCGAGGTTCTTGAATGTTGTTTTGTGATATTTTGACCTATTCAGATGTTAGATATCATTGTTAGATGGTCACTTCGATTAGTATAAAAATTGATTCCTATGCTATCGACTTAGTATTCGAACCTATAAAATCACACATAAAATCAAACAATATAGAAAAGAATTGACCATATATTTATGTGTTCAATTTAAAAGTATGAGACTTGATTGAACATATAGATTTACTTAATTAAAAATTAAGTTATGGGTCATACGTAATTAAACATTGACTATGTGTAGCTAGCACTGTATATGAGGTGCAGGTTTCATTTCAGGAATGTATTTGATCAAATCTATGATCTAAAAAATTATGAGAGATTGGATTCGAATTTTAATTACTTTATATCAGATCTAAACTAATTAGACTTGATTTTATTGAGGCTAAATTGGATTAAATATCTAAGTTGGATTTAGATCTAAATCCTAATTAGATTAGGATTAGCAGCCTTTTCAAATTTAGTTTGAATCAGATTCGAATTTGATTCAAATTGAATCCAAATCTGAACCAAATTAGATTTGATGTACTTAGTCATATTTTTCATGCATTCTCTCACCCATATGGCTGACCAAGATGGAGGAGAGGGAGCTGAAAATAGCCCCTTTCCCTTGGGCATGAGGTATGGTGAAGGGACACGCAAGTTGGTGCCTCTCCTACTTCTATTAAGAAATCTTATGGTTTAGAGAGTTGGATTTGATTCAAACTTGGAGGGTCCTATTCCTAATCCATGAAGGTATTTGATTTGATCTCAGATCTCTTATCTATTTAAGGAGGAGTTTGAAGAAGAGAAAATTAATCAAGCAATCAATATTGGCATGGAGCTCTCTCTTGGTGTGGGCATCCCCTCTCTCTTGGGTGTCTTTTCTCCTTGGGTACCCCCTCTTTTGATGTGTGGTGGCGTGTGGAGTCCTCCAAGGCTTAAAGATCATATCTCAAGCCTCTCCTCTCCTTTCCTCTCAAAGAGTTCTTCATCTCTTCTCTCCTACGTTGCTTGGCGTGCAAGTAAAGTAGAGGGTCTGGACATCCAAATCTTGCGAAGCAACAACCTTCAAAAATTCTTCAATCTTGATTAAGTCTTCCACTATGATTAAGATAAGATTTCATAAACATTATAAAAATTTTAATTGCTAATCTATTCAGTTTTCTTTCTGGCATCCGATGTGATTGGATAGTTTTTCCTTCAATTATTGACGATATTAGTTCGACATTTGATAAAAGTGCTAGTTTGAGTATTAATGGTATTATTTCTTATTTTTAGTAGCACTTCTCTTAGCTAGTGAAGATCTATTTTCTTGTAGTGTTGACTCAGCTAAAGGTCGACTCATCTCATCTAGGGTTGACTCATGAAGCACTATGTCTCAGGATCGCTCTCTGTCTTTTAACATAGCCATTCAAGGATCAACTCGGCTGAAGTTGAGGTCAACTGATCCCAAGCGAAGCTCAACTCATAAAGTGCTGTAGTCAATTCAAGAATAAACCACTTTTCATGACTCTTTATCTTTATCCTGAGACCGTTCTAAGATCGACTCATGCTTTGTTGGGGATGGTTCATGTCCTACTTGGGGTTCACTCATTAACATCCGGGGTCAACTCATGAAATGTCTCAATTTCATAGCTCTTTGTCTTCACTCTGAGATTATTCTAGGGTCAGCTCGTGCTCTATTGGGGTCAACTCACGGAACATGCCAATCTTCTCAAGGCATGCCAAGTCAAATCTTAATATCTTGGAGTCAACTTCTTTCATCATTTATCAAAATCTTTGGAAAACATCATCTTTAGATATTTTGGAGGGGACCTTCCTAATTTTAAATCCGACCTTTGAGCATCATAAGAAATCCTATAACCATTCTCTCAAGTTTGTACTTGTCTGAATTGTAAAGCATTTTGGCATCATCAAAATTAATTCCTAGGTTAACATTCTCCATCACTCTAAGTTCCAAAAAGTGGATTATATTTATCACATCCCCAATAGAGCACACGCTAAGGGACATTGAAACCCACAATATACATATTGGCTTGGCGTCTTATGAGCATGCAAGGTAATAACCTGTCAAACAAAATAAATAAAATCAAACACATAATATATCCAATAAATATAGGCAGATGTATAGGTAACATTAGGAAAAACCACCACTGAAATATAGGTTTTTATGCAACGGTATCTAAAATCATTTGCATAGCTAATGCATAAGGTTCCTTAAGGCAATGGTTTAAAATCACTACTTTAACACCACAATCTAAATCTGGATTTAAAACAATGGTTAAAAAAATGCTGCTATAAAGCTATTTAAACGATGGTTGTTTTAGCCACTATTTTCTGATCATCGTCTAAAGTCATTTCTATTATAGTTATCACCACCATTGATTAATTTTTTTGATAGAAAGATAAGAAGAGATTTAACTTCTAGCATTTATGGCTTCCCTTTTTGGTCCTTTCTCACCATGATAGAAAGCCCACCTATATATCCCACCATGCCTCCTCGGGCTGACTCTCAGCTTTACTTTATTTTTGACTCTCTAATTGTATTTATATATGAGTACTTTGTCTATTTTGAACGTTCGATATAAATATGATAGTTTGGCCTTGGATATAAGTACGATTCTTTAGCCTAGTCATGAGGTATAACTGTAGCATGGCCATATAGACTGTTAAGTGAAAACATTATCTAAATTGTATTTGTGCACATGAATATTTAAGAAGACTTGAATATTTTTTGCTATAAATTTTTTTCTTATATAATTATAAGAATTTTTTTTTATATTCTTAATATTAACAAGAAATGTTAATAATTTATTTTTTGATAAATCTAGTTAAGAAAAAATGAAAAGAAATCTCCACATTGATACCATTCCATATAGAATCGAAGATTATCTTTTTGGTGGAAAAGATAAGAACAGATTTAATTGCCAGCACTGGGGCTTTCCTCTTTTGTCCTTTTGCACCATGATAAAAGGCCTCCTATCCCACTGCATGCGCTCCAAAGTTTTGAGAAGCATATAATTTTTACTTACACCTTTTCATTGTTGCAATTGGATATGGAAGCTAGAAAAACTATTTTTTGTTCTTTATTGCTAATGCTCCTAATCTTGGCTTCTGGTATCCCTCCCTCCCTCTCTGTCTGAGGCCATTTTATATATATTTCATTTTGTACAATGATCGTTGAAAGAGATGGAGGCACCTTTGCTTTGTTATATGAATTTACATATCATGTAGGTGTTTATAACAATGTTTGACAATTCCCAACCTATATTTTGTCCAGAAATATTCTTTAAAAAATTACACTTTATATTTTACAAAACATTACTATGTCAATCAAGGATGTTATTTTGTTTGTAACTATACTATATTTGTTCATATAATGGTTCGTAATTACCTTTGTTGCATTGTGATAAGTGATGTGAAATATTATTTTGCATCCTTTTTTTTTTGTCGAACAGTGATCATCAAAATTTTGTTTGTAACAGTAATATATGATCATAAATTGCCTCATATTTTACAAACCATGAGTATGTTCATCATAGATGTAATTTTGCTTGTAACTATACAGTATTTTTTGTTATAATGGCTAATAATGACCTTTCTACCATAGTAATAAGGGACCAGAAATATTATTTGTGTATACCAAGGTCTTGCTTATTTTGGTAGGGCTATTTAATAGCCTAGTCTGGAAATAATTTACATAAATTTAACATGGAGAATGCAATTAAAAATCCAATTAGATTGTACCTCATTTGAAAATCTAAAGGTCTACAAATTTTCCATGTAACCAATGTGGTTTGGCTTTTTCAAGTTTCACACATATATTGCCAATTACTTGTCCTCCAAGTAGATAATATTAACATATAGAATTTGATGAATTCCATGATAGAACCCATGTTGGCATAGAAGGAATCCGCATGAGGGATGAAAAATCATGTTCTATTAAGCAGAATTATTAGTTTGAGCATTGCAAGTACTCTTAAATTAAATTTTACTTTTTATTGATTAATATCCAATTTTGCCTGTCGAAAGCTTGGTAGGAATTAAGAATAACCATATTATAATGGAGTACACTTCCAAAATTTCTTGGGTTTTGAAAATAAAGAGCAGCAACTTATAAAGGATAAGTTATTTAACATGGTCAACGAGATGTATGAGAATATTGATCATTGATTCTTTCTTTTGGTTTTAGTACAAGAGGTGACTAAAGCACAAGGTGGCTGCATCGTTCGTAGCAAGAAATATAAAACTGTTTTCTGCTTCAAATCAGGCAAATGCAACCGTGCATGCATTTCTGAAGGTTACAAAAGTGGATCGTGCAAGCTTTACCTTTTCCTTGGGTTTTGCATGTGTGTCGCATGCTAAAAATATTGCAATGGTGTCTTCTACTCACACCACTTGTTTACTATGTTTCTTTTATGATTGATGTGGTTTGTGGTTTAGTTTTGCAACTTGCATTTCTAGTAAGGTTGTCTGTCTTTCATAAATGTTCTACCTTCAATTCTTATAAACCATTAGAAATCACTTTATGTCCCTGGATCTGAGTCCGACCTTTCGTATGTTTTATGTCATAAAATAGGTGCTGAATAAGTTGTTTCATCTAATTATGCTCTTTACCAAGCCCAGAAAGTTTTTGTGAACCACATTTTGTGCCAAATGTGATTTGTTTGAAAGATGACACACGAGACAAAATTTCTTTCCCATCCAACCTAGGAGGTGAGAAATATTCAACCGTGTTTCTCTAGAAGGCATCCCTTGATTTTCAAAATGGATGATTGGGTGACAAATTATCTATGGCAGTCAAACCAACTTGATTTTCTACCATGTTTAAGAGTGAAAGCCTTTGTATACTCCATACAATAAGAACATGCATTTTACCATGCGTGCTCCATCCTGACAACATACCATAAACTGAAAAATTATTTATTATCCATAGTAATGCTGCTTTCATTATAAAATTGTGCTTGCTATGTGTGTCATAAGTCAAAACCCCATCATCCTACAACGTCTTGAGCTCATCTATCAAAGGCCTCAAGTACACGTCTATACATTTACCAAAAGAGTTAGGGCTCGGAGTGATCAAAGTCAAAAACAAGCAGGAATATTTCATGTACATTGCAGGGCGTAGATTGTAAGGAGTGACAAAGATAGGCCAACATGAATATGGGGCAGCGAGTGTCCGAATGGAGTGAAACCATCTGTACATAGTCCTAACCTTATATGACGTGCATCGGCGGCAAATTCAGAGTGTTTCACATCAAATTGTTTCCATGCCTCACCATTAGCTGGATGACTAATGATATTTGGATTATTTTCTTCATATTGCTTATCATCTCAGATACTTGGATGTACTATCGGACATATACAATCTCCACAACCTAGGTGTAAGGGGGAGGTAACGAAGCACTTGATAAGGCACATTCGCTTTTTGCCGTGTTGATGAGACTTAAACCGAGCATGACCACATATTGAACACTCTCTCTTATTTTCATCATCCCCATAGTTTAACATACAATGACTCAGACAAGAGTGTATTTTTTTATATCCCAGACCCAACTCACCTATCGTTCTTTTAGCTTGATAAAAGCTTTCAAGCAATTTCTCGATTTCAGGTAGCATACTTAATTTTTATTAAAGTCAACAATCGATCAAAGCAACTCTCACTCATATTGTACTCAGACTTGTAGTTCAACAATTGGGAGATAGCAGATAGCTTTATATGATTTTTACAACCATCCCATAAGAGTTTATCTGCATCATTTAAAAGATTAAAGAACCCTGCAGTAGTAGAATTAGGATCTTCTTCCAACAATTCAAATTCATGATTAAAGGAAGAACTGGTTGAATCCATTACCATATCCCTATAAGGATTTTCCCTAACATACCCTTCCTCTTCACCTCTTATTAAATTTGAAGCATTCACTGTATTTTCCAAACCTTCACCATGTATTGACCATCTCTTGTAGTGTTTCATAAACCTTTCCTCAACAAGTGTACCTCTACATTCACTTTGTCTAAAAAATGTTTGTCTTTACAAAGTGCACAAAGACATTTGATTTGATCATCTTGTACATTAGACAGATTTGAATAAGTAATGTTTATAAACTCATCAATGCTATTTCTGAATTCATCACACACTACACCCAGCCCAACAATTGGACATCCAACTACAATCAATCGACATAATTCTATACATCATATACAGTCGACAATCATTTATCAAAATATTAGTACAAAAGTGCAAGAAGGAGAGAAATTTTAAATCACTAATTTTCTGAGTGGTAAAATATTCATAACATATAAATTTTTAAAAGATAGGGCCTTCTAAATTTTTGGAAAGAAACCAAAGAACAAAGTACTACCATAGAACACTACCATAGCTACCAACATTGACCCCTATTAAAGAACAAAGCACAACTTAGAAAAAAAAATCCAAAAGTTTATGCTCTTACCACAGCCGAAGACAGAAACATCAAAGTTCAATTCAAAATAAAAAAAGGAAATACACAATAACTAGCCAGCATAATACCTACATCAACTATAAATTAATCTCAGGAACAAATCAGTATAGTTCCATAATTTCTCATGGCTCTATGCCAAGTTTCGTAGGATTACACCAACCACTACCCAGCATAATTACTACAACAATCGATTTACTATAGCTTCATTTATAGAATAATATAGAATAATAATTAGTCGCTAAAGTTAGGTAAATAGATTAGGTGGCTCAGTGGCTTCAAGAGTTCAACAAAAGGAAATCCCTTAATCAAGTACGATAATTTTCTTTCTAATTTTTAATTTTCTAAACACAATCGAAAGCATAAAACCTTGGCTCCTAAAAACACATAGAATCACAAGAGTGTCAAAATTTTATAATATATGCAAGCAAGCCCCAATTCACAATATAGCAATTCTAACAAAGAATTTATTCCAAAACTATCTAATTCAAACAACGCAGAGCAACCTTCGGAAACAACAATAGATAAAAAAAATAGCCATTCTAGAATCATTAGAAAAACAAGGGGCAAAAAATGCAGATTAAAATCAAATCCACCGCAAGACACTAGAAAATGCTCCCAAACTTCCACACTACAACAATCACCCCAAATCAATGAAAGGAAACCTTAAACCATGAAAAATGAAGAAGAAAAGAATGATCTTTCCACAAATAAAATGACATCCCCAAATTCTCTCATAGCATCAAACCTGAATCAAGCCCTAGCAACTCCAATCCCACACCATAAAATCACAATTTTTATTAAAAAAAATCTATATCTAGAATCCTAACCCAAGGTTTACATTGACAAAACAACAACTTAGTTGAACCAAAAAAAAAAATATTCGAACCTTCAAAAAAAAAAAAGAAAAGCAGAAGACGAGCACTTAGAGCTCTTACCTCTCTTGCCCAATCCCTCTCGAAAAAGCTTGCAACCCAAAAACCTAGATCCGATGGTGTGGCAGGGGGAAAAGGGGATCGGAGGTGGGGTAAAAAGGGAGGTGACGGGGGGAGATGGAGGGTACCGGGATGCGATCGATAATGAGGGATCGGGGTGAGGAGACTGGTGGGGTTGCAACCGTCGAAATGCAGCTCCTTTTTAGTGTAGGGCAGTATAAACTAAAAAAAAAAAGAGAACACCGAGGGACCACCGCCCTCGATATTTCCTTGTAAATCAAAAAATATTTTATCGAAAGAAAATTTTTCTCAATAAATCTTCGATATTTAGCAATAAATGTTAAATATTAGTTATCGAGAAAAAAATTCTCTTGATATTCTATCGTTAAATATTATTGACGGCAATTTCCATCGATAATCTGTCGATAATAAAAAAAATATTAACTAGAGAAAATCCTCTCGCTAAGCTCTTAGTAATCCCTCGCTAATTTTGACCCAAAAATTTTATTTCCATAGGTAAGAATTTTAATGAAATTTTATCGAGGAAAAGGTTTCCATAGTGACTCTCCATCATCCAACAAGTTTTTTGGCATGTCCATCTCTTGATAGTCCAAAGAGCTAGGAGTCAAGCAAAAATAGGGAGTAATCTTTTAACTCTCGCATAGTTAGTTACCTATTTACTTATAAAAAATAAAGGGATGCAAATAATGATTGCTAGTGCCCTATAATCACAAAATCATTGACTACTATTCAAGAATGTAGTTTTTTAAGAAAAAAATTAATATGTCAAACTAGATTCAAGACAAGTGAACAAGTATGATTTGTTGGGAGTCAACCTTGGTTCCCATGGTTGTTAAGAGTTCGGATCCTCCACAGTATGACTTTTGCACCATATAATCATGTGCCATGGTGGGTAGCTACTGTATATATCATTTATCTCAAACATTTATAGCTACTGTATAAATAGATAGCTTCTATTTATTCCAAATATAAGTTCAAATATTTTTCAATTTTATACATGGCACATGCGAAGATGAAGATCTAAGAGCTGCTTGTGTCCAAGCCACTAGCTACCATAATACCACTCTGCTATAGTGCAAAAGTCATGGCAAATCTTGTTCATATTGTTAAATGTTTGAAATAAGCACTATAAGAAAACAATATTTTTACGATCGATTTTGCCATTGATATTTTTTGATCAAATTTGTCAACAATCTTGTGATCGATTTTTGAAGAAATATTAATATAGCGATCAATCAAAAATCGATTGCAAAATTAGTTGCCAAATTTTTCACTATAAGGTGCGCTAACATTTTGCGACCAATTTTATGATCGATTTATTGAATATAAAAATAAATTTATAAAAAATTATTTTTTATATATTTACAATCAAAAAATCAATTATAAATATTTTAAATTATTTAATTTTATTTTTAAATAATTTTCTAAGTGATTTATCGGTTGCAAAATGGTTGTAATAGATTGCAACCAAAAATTTGATCGTAAATATTTTTAATTAGTTATGTTTTATATATATTTGTGATCAATTTATCAATTGCAAAATGGTAATAATTTACAATCAAAAAATCAATCACAACTTCTTTTTAATATTTATTTTTATTTTGTATGTATATTTGTGATCACTTTATGGGTACAAAATGGCCTAAATAATTTGCAACCAAAAAATTGATTAAAAATATTTTTAATTATTTATTTATTCTATAAATTATTTACAATTGATTTATTAGAAGCAAAATGATTTTAATACGTTGCAACCAAAAAATCGATCGCACCTATTTTCAAATTATTTTTTTATTATGTAAATATGTTTACGATCGATTTTTTAGTTGTAAAATGGCTTTATTAATTTGTAATCAAAAAATCAATAGCAATAGTTTTCAATTATTTTTTAATTTATAAATATATTTATGATCAATTTTTTAGTTAAAATTTTTTTTATTATGTAAATATATTTGTGACTGATTTTTTTATTGCAAAATAGCCTTATTAATTTGCAACCAAAAAATTGGCCGCAATATTTTTCAATTTTTTTAAAAATTGTAAATATATTTGTAACTAATTTTTTGGTCACAAATTTTTTTAATAGTTTGCAACCAAAAAATTGATAGTAAATATTTTTATTTATTTTTTATTATGTAAATATATTTATGATCGATTTTTTGATTGTAAATGGCTTCATTGATTTGCAACCAAAAAATCGATCATAAAATTTTTCAATTATTTTTTTAATCTATAAATATTTTTATGATCAAATTTTTGGTTGTAAAATTCTTTTAATAATTTGGAACAGAATATTTGGTTGCAAATTTGAATTCTAAAAATAGTGATGCCTTTATTCTAAGTGAAATTAAATAAGAATAATTTTTAAAAAATATTTTAAATTCAAAAAACTAATTTTAAATTATATTATAAATATTTATAAAAAATAATTTTTTTATTTTTGTGATTGATATTTTGGTTGTAAATTAGAAATATTAGTTAGCGATCAAAATATCGATCATAAAGTTATAAAATATTATTTTTTCTATTTAAAAACTGATTTAACGATTGCTAATTTCAATTTATAAAACACCCCACCCTGCTCTCCTTGCGAACCCTAGCCGCCGCATCCTATTCTCGAACACTAATCACTGCCCCTACATCCCACCCACCAGTGACAGCCTCACGTCCCCTCCCTGACGACAATAGCCCCCCTCCCTCTCTATGACACCAACACCCCCTCCCCCCTCCCTTAGCCCTAATTGCCACACAGCACACTGCACCACCCTACCTGCCTCAGCGCGTCACCCCCTCCCACTTGGCCCGCTCGCTCGCGATAGCCCCCCTCCCCTCCTCGATGACAGCAGCCCTCTCTCTCTCTCTCTGTGACACCAACACCCCCTCCCCCCTCCTCCAACCCTACCTGCCACATCGCGCCACCCCCTCCCACCCCCGTGCCCACCTGCCCGCAACAATGCTGAAGGAAAGGGAACTGTTTCCTTCCATAATGCCCAAGTTGGATCTAAAAAATTTCTCTAATGTTCTACTTATTTATGGATCAAATCCTTACCTGAATCATAGTAGAACCAGAGATCAAATCCCAAATTATCTGATATAAACCTTTGTGGAGGTCTGGATATGCAAACCCTCTACTTCGCATGCACATCATGCACTGCAGAAAAGCAGGATGAACTCCAATCCAATTGGCTTAGCATGCACAATCAATCAAGAAATGAGATGTGATGATGTGACATCTCATACCAGTAAGTAGGATACCCAAAAAAGATCCACACCCAAGGAGAGGAGGCGGCAACAAAGGAAGAGATGTAGAAGATGAAGGACCTCTCTCTTCACATGTCTGTCTCTCTCTTTTTTTCTCTTCTCTCAATTTGATTTATTTGCTATTCTATTCTCTTCTCTCATCCATAGGTAGAGACCTTCTCTATTTATAGTTGATTCTTATGATTCAATGAGGGGAGGACTCTTTATTCAAATCTGATTTGAATTGGTCTAATACTCATGAAAGAAGGACTATTATATGAGATATAATTGCCATCACTTATGACATCCACTTTGAATCCACTCCCACACCCACTTGAGACATCCCAAATAAGCACCACACTAATTTTTGGTCATGTTTATGTCTGATTCGAATCTGATTCGAAGTCGGTTCGAAATAATTTTGAAAGACTGTCAATCCTAAACTCTTTAAGACTTTTGTACCAAGTCTAACTTAAATTTTGGACCTATTTAAGTCTAGTTAATTAAGATCTAATCTGAAATTAATTAGTACTTAAATCCAATCTTTCATATATTCCATGGATCATAGATAGAAATTGTTCATCTTCGGGATTGACCCTGAACCTCATATGTAGTGCTAGCTAGACATAGTCAACTCTTCAATCCCATTTGACCCATAACTCAATTCTCAATCAAATTAGCTTATAAGTTCAATCAAGTCAAGTACTTCCAGATTGGATATATAAATATAGGTCAATTTCTTCCTACTTTGTCTGACTTGTGTGCGTGACTCTATAGGTTCAAACACTAAGCCGATAGCATAAGAACCAATTCCTACACTAATCGAGATACCATCTAGTAATGGTTTTCAACATCCAGATAGGTCGAATTATCGCAAAAGAATATTTTAGAATATATACTCATGGTTACCACATAATTTATTCTTTTGACCTTGGATGCTCTAGGATGGTCTCAGGTTAACTGTCAACCGAGATTGCTTCATCCACATTGTATTTCAACCTTTTAAATCCATCCCATGGATTATCCTAGCCAAGATTTTACTAAATTGAAATACAGCAATACATCAACTTCAATAATCCAGAGGAGTCAATCCCATCTTGATCCACACACAAACTTCGCAAGTACTTGACTGTACCTAGTAGCCTTCCATCACTGCATTAAAAATTCAGATAGTTCGACACCACAGCACAGTGAGTTACTTGCAAGTTACTATGGTGATCTCAGGTCTGAAGAATATTTATACCCATGTGTTTCGCGAGCAGCTCTTGATAGTAGAACACTCAATAGGTGAGTCATTTATTTAGTAACGATGTACCCTTATATCTCACCTATATGCCATACCAGTGTCACCACACTCCTTGGTTAAAAGGACAATCAACCCATATGGCATACAACGACCTTCACTCGATAAACATCATCATCCTGTAACGACGTATCATTTGATCGCGAACTTATTTAAGAACTATACGATAAATCCTCTCTTTATCGTACACTAGCATAGTTTTAAGGACTTCATCACAGTACAAAGGTTCAAGGAAGATGTCACTTTGTGATGAAAAATATCAGATAACTATTATTCAATAATCAATAATTTATATATAAGAATTAACTCAATCATCACACGATTGGTTTAGGATACAATTTCCAATAACTCTCACTTGGACTAAAGCCAATCAGGACAGTATCTTATACCCATCTTCCATTTGAAGTCATCGAACTCTTTGATTCCGAGAGCTTTAGTGAAGGGGTCAGCTAGGTTCTCCTTTCCATCGATCTTCTGAAGCTTGACGTCATCTCGATTCACGATCTCTCGCACTAGGTGATAGCGGTGCAGAATATGTTTAGTGCGATGGTATGACTTAGGTTCTTTCGCCTGAGCTATGGTACTGGAGCTATTACAATACAGCAGGACAGGACCATCAATGAAAGGTATAACTCCCAGCAATGTATTCTGTTTCATATACAAAATTAGCCATAGTATGTTGCTTGAAACTTTTTCAATAAACAGCTCCTCCATTCAAGGTAAAATGTAGCCCGACACACTTCTACTATCATCATAATTTGACTAAAAATTAGAATCAGTATATCCCATAAGTTTCAAATCAGAGTCTCCATAGATAAGCCACTGATCTTTAATATTTCTCAAATATTTAAAAATTACTTTCGCAATCTTCTAATGCTTCTCATCCAGATCTGACTGGTACCTACTCACTACCTTTAGTGAATAGACCACATCCGACCTTGTACATGTCATAGCATAAATGATAGATCCCACTGCTGAAGCATATGGTATTCTACTCATGCACTCTCTCTCCTCAGGAGTTGTCGGACAATCCTTCTTGGAAAGAGTAATTTCATGGCCTATTAGAAGATAGCCTTTCTTAAAATTATCCATGTTGAACCACTTCAACAAGGTGTCAATGTACGTAGATTGAGATAATCCAAGCAACCTTCTAGATCTATCCCTATAGATCTTCATCCCTAGGATGTAGATGAAGCGAAAATTTAGTGCAGGGGCAAAATGGTAATTTTAAAACTTTTTTAAAATTACTATTTACAGTGGAATTATTAATTAATCTCATTAATTAATACTAATTAACCCTACACTAGGATCTAAATATGATACAACAGCATACATTTAAATTTGAAATTCAAATTTGAATCAGTAAACGTTTTACAGTACTGTGTTCAGAACACATCACCTTTTGCGGGTAGTCGATCACCGCAATCTGATCACCGTCGGGGGGCTCTGATCATCACGTCACAGCCACACAAATGTCTGGCCTCTGTGGATCATCCACATGAAGCTCCCGTCTGATCAGCTCCTCACGAATGCTAGTTCATGATTTCACCCTTTTGATGGCAGATGATGATCGAACTCTTTCGATCGATGTGTGTCGACTTCTCAGATGCTCCAGATCATCTGCATAGTTTTTTGAGAGGCTGATGGATCTCTCCCTAAAATTTGGTGAACTCACGACACTCGTGGCACACCAATCTCACTTCCCGAACCCTAGGTAGAAACCCTAGGGTACACACCAAAAACCCTGCATCCAATTTTCTCTCTTTTCTTTCTTTTTCTCTCGGAAGGTTTTGGACCTTCACCTTGCGTAGAAGCCTTCCTCACACCCCAAAGTTTCTCTCCTAAAATTTCTACGCACGTCCCACCTTTCTCCTCTTTTTAAAACAATGTCGAACGTGTCTTATCCGCGTGAGAGGATAAAGACAAGAGGTTACACATTTGAATTCAAATCAAATTTGAATTCAAACGAAAACCAACTTATCCCTATCCTTTTGGGCATGAGAAGAGAAGGGGCGTGGCTCTTTGTGCGTAGAAAATGTTTCACAAGAAACCTTTTCTCGTGTAAGTAATGTGGCGCACAAAATGGATAAGGATGAAAGGGCAAGTGATAAGTTATCCATTCAAATTCAAACATGCTTTGAATTTGAATGGCTAACTAATTATTTTATCCATCCATATGGCACACAAATGAGGGCGTGGAGAAGGGTTTTGCATGAGAAAAATTTCACGAGAAGTTTCTTCTCATGAATTCAAATGGGTGCAAGGAAGTTGGGTGTCGCAGGGAATTTAAAACAAGGTGGTTTGATTCAAATTGAGCCAACCTAGTTTAAAATAGGTTAAGCACAATTAGACCAGATTAAACCCAACATAATTAGGCTTAATTAGAATCAATAAAATTCTAATCAAATTAGGAATTAACTAAACCTAATTCCTGATCAAATCAGAGACTAAACCACCTTAGCGATTAGGTCAATATTTAACCTAATCGGGTCAATCCAAATTGAATCCAATTCAATTTGGACTTGATCCAAAAATAATTACTCAATCAAATTGAGTTAATTAGTGATTAAATCATAAATTAAATCTCTCATAAATATTGAATCCAAATCTGATGGGCAATCAGGCATTAGAGACCATCGATATGAAACCCTGATCAAAGAGTTCAAATTTCAAATTCAAAATTTGAAATTCAAAATTTTGACCCCGGTACCCAAAATATGTGGAACTCATGATTAGAGAATCCTAATTCTCAATCAAAGAGTCCCAGATAGATAAGACTCATAATCAGCCATCAGATCAGAAAGGAACCTCTAATGTGTGTGACCCCGCAGGTTCGAACCTAAATCGGTAGCACAGGAACCAATTCCTGTACTAATCGAAGTGACCATCTAGCAATGGTACTCGATAACCGGATAGGTCGAATAATCACAATCGCAACATTCAAAACCTACGTGAATATGGTTACCGTATAATTCATCCCTTTTGACCCCTGTGTTTAGGATGACTCAGGGTTAAACTGTCAACCCTGATGATATCATCCGAATCGTGCTCAACTCAATTAGTCCTGTGACTCCTCACTAGGACTATCCTGGCCAAAGTTTTGCTAAATTAAAATACGACTGTACACAGCTCCTAAACTGGAGTGGTCAATCCCATCTTGACACATGCACCGACAAGTCAAGTACTTGACTACACCCAGCAACCTTCCGTCACTGAATTAGAAATTCAGGTAGTCCAGTGCCTAAGTGCAGTGAGTTGCTTGCAAGTCACCGTGGCGGTCTCAGGTCGGAGGGACATTTATACCCATATCCCATCAGAGCAAATCTTGATAGCAGAAATAGCTCCGGAGTTGGTCACGTTCAGTGCAGATGTACCATTACATCTCACCTATATGCCATACCAGTGTCTCCACACTCTTTGGTTATGAGGACAACCAACCCATTTGGCACACAACGACCTATGCTCGATAAACGTTGTCGTCCTTGGTAACAACGTATCATTTGGTCGCGAACATGTTTAAGGACTAAGCGATAAATCCTCCTTTGTCGAGTCTAAATAGTCCTAAGGACTTCACCACAACATAGGAGTTCATTAGAAGATGATGCATTTGTGATGAAAAAATATCAAAATAACTTTTATTTATTTATAATTTATGTACTAATACAAAAAGGAGCACAACCGTCAACAGGCTGACAATTGGCTTTGGGACACTATTCCCAACAATCTCCCACTTGGCCTAAAGCCTATCGGTGCAGTATCTAATACCCATCTTCGACTTGTAGTCGTTGAACTCCTTCACCGCAATGGCTTTAGTGAATGGGTCGGCCAGGTTCTCCTTCCCGTCGATCTTCTGAAGGTCGACGTCATCTCGATCCACGATCTTCCGAATGAGATGGTAGCGGCGCAGAATATGCTTCGTCCGCTGGTGTGCCTTTGGTTCCTTCGCCTGAGCAATGGCTCCAGAGCTGTCACAGTAGAGCAAAACTGGACCAACAAGTGAGGGTGCTACTCCGAGCTCGGTGATGAATTTTCTCAGCCACACCGCTTCTTTGGCAGCATATGATGCAGCAATATACTCCGCCTCGCATACTGAATCAGCCACAGTGTGCTTCTTAGAACTCTTCCAGCAGACAGCCCCACCATTAAGGGTAAAAATAAATCCTGACACACTCTTGCTATCATCGCGATCAGACTGAAAACTAGAGTCTGTAAACCCTATAAGTCTCAAGTCTGATTCACCATATATAAGCCACTGGTCCTTAGTATTTCTTAAATACTTCAGGATGGATTTAACAACCTTCCAGTGATTCTCTCCCGGATCAGATTGGTATCTACTCACTACCCCTAGTGAGTATGTCACATCTGGTCGTGTACATGTCATGGCGTACATGATAGATCTCACTGCCGAAGCATATGGAATCCTACCCATACGCTCTCTCTCTTGAGGTGTTATCGGACAATCCCTCTTCGAGAGAGAAATTCCATGGCCTATCGGTAGATAGCCTTTCTTGAAATTTTCCATGCTGAACCTTTTCAGCATAGTATCAATGTATGTGGACTGGGATAAGCCAAGCAACTTTTTGGATCTATCCCTATAGATCCTCATCCCTAGGATGTAGGAAGCTTCTCCCAGATCCTTCATGGAGAACTGTGACGATAGCCAAATCTTTATTCCCTGTAATGCAGGGATATCATTCCCGATTAAGAGAATGTCATCCACATACAATACAAGAAATACTACTACTGGACCATTAGTCCACTTATAAATACAGGGCTCTTCTCCGTTCTTAACGAAGCCATACGTTGTGATCGTCCTATCAAAACGTATGTTCCAACTTCAAGATGCCTGCTTAAGTCCATAAATGGACCTCTGTAGCTTGCACACCTTAGACTCATCTGTGGATGTGAACCCTTCAGGTTGTATCATATACACCTCTTCGTCCAGCTCTCCGTTTAGGAAAGCTGTCTTCACATCCATCTGTCAGATTTCATAGTCCAGATGGGCAGCTATCGCAAGCATAATCCGAATGGATTTGAGCATTGCCACAGGAGAAAATATCTCGTCATAGTCTATACCATAACGTTGACGATATCCCTTGGCAACCAGACGGGCTTTATAGGTCTCCACCTTTCCGTCTGTGCCCCTCTTCCTTTTGAAGACCCATTTACACCCTATGGGTTTTACTCCTTCGGGTGGGTCAACCAATGTCCACACATCGTTGACCTTCATGGACTCCATTTCGGATTTCATGGCCTCTAGCCATTTCTCAGAGTCAGGTCTCTGCATTGCATCCATGTAGGTGATCGGATTTTCATCGTTTTCATCAAGTTTGACAGGATCACCATCCCGGACTAAGAAACCATAGTATCTATCCGGTTGATGTGGTACTCTACCAGACCGCCTTAAGGGTGCATAATCAATGGGCTCCGGATCTGATCTAATCAAATCCGGTTCAGGTTCAGTAACATGTGTCGATTTTTTCACCTGTCGAACTTCGTCAAGTTCGACTTTAGAGGCACCAGTTCCTTCACTAAGGAACTCCTTTTCTAAAAAGATTGTCTTAAGGCTGACAAATACCTTTTGCTCATCAGCAAGGTAGAAATAATACCCTTTGGTCTCTTTTGGGTACCCTATAAAATTACACTTATCAGACCTAGGTCCAAGCTTGTCTATAATTAAACGTTTAACATAAGCCGGACACCCCCAAACCCTAAGGTGCGAGAGTACTGGCTTACATCCTATCCATATCTCATATGATGTTTTGGCTACAGACTTACTCGGAACTCTATTTAGAAGGTAACAAGCCGATTCAAGCGTATATCCCCAGAGGGAGATCGGCAGACCAGCAAACCCCATCATGGATCGAACCATGTCTAACAGGGTCCGATTCCTCCTTTCAGACACACCATTATGCTGTGGTGTTCCAAGAGGAGTCCACTGAGAGAGAATCCTATTCTCCCCTAGATACGTCAGAAACTCATTAGAAAGGTATTCACCTCCTCGATCAGATCGAAGAGTTTTAACACACTTCCCAGTTTATTTTTCTACCTCATTTCGGAATAGTTTGAACATTTCAAATGATTCTGACTTATGCTTCATTAAATAGACATACCCATACCTAGATAGGTCATCTATGAAGGTTATGAAGTAGAAAAATCCACCTCTTGCACTTGAGCTCATGGGTCCACATACATCAGAATGTACCAGACCTAAGAGTTCACTGGCTCGCTCACCTTTTTCAGTAAAAGGTGACTTGGTCATCTTCCCAAGAAGACAGGACTCACATGTTGGAAGTGATTCACAATCACTAACTTCAAGAATTCCTTCTTGAGCCAACCTGTTTATCCTGTTCTTATTGATATGACCTAGCCTACAGTGCCAAAGGTAGACTTCTGACACATTATCTATTCTAGAGCGTTTACCGAATTTTTGAACCATATTAACAGGTTGTGATAGTAAGTAAATTCCATTATTTAATTGTCCAACAAATATTGTAACACCATTCAAAATGATATTGCAAATATTTCCTTTTATTAAAAAATCATAACCGTACATGGCCAAAAGGCCTACAGAAATAATATTTAATAAAAAACTTGGACAATAGTGACATTCACTCAGAATTACATTACGAGAATTGATTACAAGACTCATGATTCCTAAAGCTAGAACTGGAACTTTGCTTCCATCTCCAACATTCAGGAACCTCTCGCCTTCATCAAATCTCCTACTGACCTGCAGACCCTGCATCGAATTACAAATATGATAAAGGCTTCTGGTATCCAATACCTAGACAGTAGTATCACAAATCGAAAAGTTGCAAGGAGTTATCATATAATTACCTTGCTTCTTCTTTGGCCTGTTCGGGTCCAGGGAGGCAATGTATTGAGGACAATTCCTCTTCCAATGCCCGTGCTTCTTGCAAAAGAAGCACTCCGTCTGGCTCTGATCGTGCTTGCGCTTCTTGGTCTGACCCCGTGCTACTGTCCCAGCATGAGATTGCACCTTCTTATTTTTCTTCTTCTTGTTCTTCTTCCCCTTCCCAAAGGGTTGACGATGAGAAGAAGACCCTCCCACTACATTCACCGACTCCTTATGGAGTTGGTGATCCTTCTCAAAGTTCTGCAGCAACCCCAACAATCCGTGGTAGTTTACTGCAGGCTTTGTCATTCGAAAATGAGTAAGGAATGGGAGGAAGGACTTGGGCAAGGAATTAAGGATCGCATCCTTACCGAGCTGCTCGTGTAGAGGAAAGCCCAATTTGCTTAGGCGCTCAATCATCTCGATCATGTACAGTATATGATCAGTGACTGAGGCCCCATCCCTCATCCGAGCATTGAAAATGGCACAACTAGTTTTGTGCCTTTCAACGTCGTCAGGCGTGCCAAAGGAGTCGTTCAACATTTGAAGCATCTCCTGTGGCTGGGCGTTCTCAAACCTTCGGCTGAACTCGTCATTCATTACTGCCAGCATAATACATCGAACGGTGGTGCGGTCATTGAGCCACTTCAAGTAAGTGTCTCGGATCGCCTTACTAGCATTCGGAGCTAGCTCCTCAGGTGCTGGATCCGTTACTACATAAAAGATCCGCTCATGCTCAAGGACGATTTTCAATTTTCGATACCAGCTATCAAAATTGGGTCCCATGAGCTTGTCATTATCTAATAATGACCGGAGCGACAGGGTAGTGGCCATAGCTCCTTAAAGGGAAACGAGACCTCTATTAGTACATAAATTAATACTAAAGACTTGGATTTTAGTCTAAAGTTTTTTTCAATATTTTTACGAACTGGTAGCCTCATCCTCCAATTCGAGGAATTACTTTAATTCCTTAATGGGTACTAGAATCCACACAGACTACACACGAGCCCAACTTTGGTTGGTCAACCCATGTGCATCTATGGGTAGGTTCTTAACCAGTTGTTTCTCTAAACAACTTCTAGTAATTAATTTTGCCCCAGAACCTAATCAGTAGGCTTTGGCCTCCACTGAAAAGATCTGGTTAGGTCCAACCATTAACATGACTTAATTTAGTGAATCGGACCAATAAATGATCAGGCTCGACTTTGGCCGGCCAACCTAACCACCATCAGAAAGACTCAATCAAATTATCATATTATGAATAATAATTCCATTAGCCAATGAGCACCAGGCCTTTGGGCCTCCAATGATCATTGAACTAATGGACTCATTATCATTCACTTAATGGGAGGCTATGACTTAGTTATCATTATAACTTAATCATTTTAGGGACCTAATAATTTTGAGAATTTTATTAAAGAATAGTAGAGAAGATATCATCTAGCCAATTTCAATCCTCCCACTGACTTCACCAAGTCAGATTAAAAAAGAATTTAATTAAAGCTGGCATTAGGAGCACCTAAATCAGTCACACTGATTTACCTAATGACATTGGTGAGCTCTAATCACCAAGTGATCTAATCAAAATCTAACTTATCAGATTGGCCAGGTAAGTGAGATCAGTGGTGGGGATTTGCCATTAACTCATCAATGATCGAATCAATTTGAGTAGCTCCCGCTTAAGAACCACTGGTCAAAACTGCCGAACTTACCTTAGACACCAACCGGTTCATTAGTTTTAATTTTGATCAACTTAGTAAATAGGGCTCCACTGCGTAGCCATGAATTAAGTCCATCTTGGTCTAGTTAAAGATATGGACCCATTCAACTACAACTATTGAAGTTGAGTCTAGAGTATCCTTGACCTAATCTAATTCAACTTTTGATTAGATTTGACCAATTACTCCATTTAGTCTATTTTTTAAACTAACCTTAGGTCTAACCCAATTATGGACCTAATTCATCTAACCCATTGACCCACAAGTTTATGCAATTGTCTTAGGTCTTAATTCACAATTCTAGACCTACTAGACAACACTTAATTCCTTTAATTAAGTACTTGGGCTGATGGGTCAGGGTTTGGCATTTTGAAAACAATTTTCAAATTTGAAAGATTTTATTTTCTGTTCACCAAATGTGTTAACTCATTTCACAAACGGGTCAGCACATTTCATAAACAGCAATTCTATTGCTCATTTTATAACAGAAAATAACTCAAAATAAATCATAAATTTTCTTTTAGATCTAATCTAACACATTCATGATAAATTTCTTAATTAAGTCCTTTCGCTGCTTCATCGACGTGGGATATAATTGCATCGACACCCCTACCGCCATAGGAGACCCCATCGAATGGGAAGAGAGGGCCTTTAAACCCTACTTTTCTCCTATGACCGGACGGCCATGGCAACCAACCCAATTAGATTACTTGCTACTTGGATCAAGTATATCTAAATATACCAATTTCAAAATTTAAATTTTGAATTTCAAATTTCAAATTTCAAATTTTAAATTTCAAATTTGAGATTTTAACCAAATTTCAAATTTCGAATTTCCAATCTTTGAATTTTAAATTTTGAATTTTGAATTTCAAATTTCAAATTTCAAATTTCAAATTTTAAATTTCAAATTTGAGATTTCAACCAAATTTCTAATTTCAAATTTTGAATTTTGAATTTCAAATTTCAAATTTTGAATTTCAAATTTCAAATTTGAGATTTCAACCAAATTTCAAATTTCAAATTTTGAATTTCAAATTTGAAACTTCTAACAAATTTCAAATTTCAAATTTCAAATTTTTTTGAATTTTGAATTTTTAATTTTAAATTTAAACTTATAGATTACACCTTAATCTACACATGCATATGTATATCATATTCTAGAACCATGCTCTGATACCATTTGAAGCAAAAATTTAGTGCAGGGGTAAAATGGTAATTTTAAAACTTTTTCAAAATTACTATTTTACAGCAGAATTATTAATTAATCTCATTAATTAATACTGATTAACCCTACACTAGGATCTAAATATGATACAACAGCATACATTTAAATTTGAAATTCAAATTTGAATTAGTAAACATTTTACAGTAGTGTGTTCAGAACACATCACCTTTTGCGGGTAGTCGATCACCGCAATCTGATCACCGTCGGGGGCTCTGATCGTCACGTCACAGCCACACAAATGTCTGACCTCTGTGGATCATCCACATGAAGCTCCCATCTGATCAGCTCCTCACGAATGCTAGTTCGTGATTTCACCCTTTTGATGGCAGATGATGATCGAACTCTTTCGATCGATGTGTGCTGACTTCTCGGATGCTCCAGATCATCTGCACAGTTTCTTGAGAGGTTGATGGATCTCTCCCTAAAATTTGGTGGACTCACGACACTCGTGGCACACCAATCTCACTTCCCGAACCCTAGGTAGAAACCCTAGGGTACACACCAAAAACCCTGCGCCCAATTTTCTCTCTTTTCTTTCTTTTTCTCTCGGAAGGTTTTGGACCTTCACCTTGCGCAAAAGCCTTCCTCACACCCCAAAGTTTCTCTCCTAAAATTTCTATGCATGTCCCACCTTTCTCCTCTTTTTAAAACAATGTCGAACGTGTCTTATCCGCGTGAGAGGATAAAGACAAGAGGTTACACATTTGAATTCAAATCAAATTTGAATTCAAACGAAAACCAACTTATCCCTATCCTTTTGGGCGTGAGAAGAGAAGGGGCGTGGCTCTTTGTGCATGGAAAATGTTTCATGAGAAACCTTTTCTCGTGTAAGTAATGTGGTGCACAAAATGGATAAGGATGAAAGGGCAAGTGATAAGTTATCCATTCAAATTCAAACATGCTTTGAATTTGAATGGCTAACTAATTATTTTATCCATCCATATGGTGCACAAATGAGGGCGTGGGGAAGGGTTTTGCATGAGAAAAATTTCACGAGAAGTTTCTTCTCGTGAATTCAAATGGGTGCAAAGAAGTTGGGTGTCGCAGGGAATTTAAAACAAGGTGGTTTGATTCAAATTGAGCCAACCTAGTTTAAAATAGGTTAAGCACAATTAGACCAGATTAAACCCAACATAATTAGGCTTAATTAGGCTCAATAAAATCCTAATCAAATCAGGAATTAACTAAACCTAATCCCTGATCAAATCAGGGACTAAACCACCTTAGCGATTAGGTCAACATTTAACCTAATCGGGTCAATCCAAACTGAATCCAATTCAATTTGGACTTGATCCAAAAATAATTACTCAATCAAATTGAGTTAATTAGTGATTAAATCACTAATTAAATCTCTCATAAATATTGAATCCAAATTCGATGGGCAATCAGACATCAGAGACCATCGATATGAAACCCTGATCAAAGAGTTCAAATTTCAAATTCAAAATTTGAAATTCAAAATTTTGACCCCGGTACCCAAAATATGTGGAACTCATGATTAGAGAGTCCTAATTCTCAATCATAGAGTCTCAGATAGATAAGACTCATAATCAGCCATTAGATCAGAAAGGAACCTCTAATGTGTGTGACCCCGCGGTTCGAACCTAAACCGATAGCACAGGAACCAATTCCTGTACTAATCGAAGTGACCATCTAGCAATGGTACTCGACAATCGGATAGGTCGAATAATCACAATCGCAACATTCAAAACCTACGTGAATATGGTTACCGTATAATTCATCCCTTTTGACCCCTGTGTTTAGGACGACTCAGGGTTAAACTGTCAACCCTGATGATATCATCCGAATCGTGCTCAACTCAATTAGTCCTGTGACTCCTCACTAGGACTACCCTGGCCAAAGTTTTGCTAAATTAAAACACGACTGTACACAGCTCCTAAACTGGAGTGGTCAATCCCATCTTGACACACGCACCGACAAGTCAAGTACTTGACTACACCCAGCAACCTTCCGTCACTGAATTAGAAATTCAGGTAGTCCAATGCCTAAGTGCAGTGAGTTGCTTGCAAGTCACCGTGGCGGTCTCAGGTCGGAGGGATATTTATACCCATATCCCATCGGAGCAAATCTTGACAGCAGAAATAGCTCCGGAGTTGGTCACGTTCAGTGCAGATGTACCATTACATCTCACCTGTATGCCATACCAGTGTCTCCACACTCTTTGGTTATGAGGACAACCAACCCATTTGGCACACAACGACCTATGCTCGATAAACGTTGTCGTCCTTGGTAACAACGTATCATTTGGTCGCGAACATGTTTAAGGACTAAGCGACAAATCCTCCTTTGTCGAGTCTAAATAGTCCTAAGGACTTCACCACAACACAAGAGTTCATTAAAAGATGATACATTTGTGATGAAAAAATACCAAAATAACTTTTATTTATTTATAATTTATGTACTAATACAAAAAGGAGCACAACCGTCAACAGGCTGACGATTGGCTTTGGGACACTATTCCCAACAGTAGGATGCTTCTCCCAAGTTCTTCATGAAAAACTATGATGACAACCATAGCTTCACACTCTGCAAAGTTGGGATATCATTTTCTAGTAACAGTATGTCATCCACATACAGCACAAGAAAAATGACCACAGAATCGCAAGCGCATTTGTAGATGCAAGGCTCTTCTTCATTCTTAATGAAGCCATACATTTTGATTACTTTATCAAAATACATGTTCCAACTCTTTGATGCCTGCTTAAGTCCATAAATTGACCTTTTCAGCTTACACACTTTCGACTCGTCTGTGGATATGAACTCTTCAAGTTATATCATATACACCTCTTCTTCCAACTCTTCATTAAGAAAAATGGTTTGGATATCCATCTGCCTGATCTCATAATCTAAGTATGCAGCGACAGCAAGCATAATCCGGATGGACTTAAGCATTATCACAAGAGAGAATGTCTCGTCATAGTCAATACCATAATGCGAACGGTAACCCTTAGCAACTAGATGGGCTTTATAGGTCTCTACCTTCCCATCTGCTCCTCTTTTTCTCTTGAAAATCTATTTACACCCTATGGGTTTTATCCCTTCGGGTGGATCAACTAGTGTCCAGACACTATTGATCTCCATGGACTCCATCTCGGACTTCATGGCCTCAAGCTATTTTTAGGAGTCAGACCTTTGCATGGCCTCCATATAGGTGATCGGATCCTCATCATTCTTATCAAGTTCAATTGGATCACTATCTCGGATCAGAAAATCGTAGTATCTGTCCGACTGATGCGGTACTTTACCGGATCTCTTTAGTGGTGCCTCTACTGACTTCGAATTTAATTCACCAACCAAACCCAATTATGTATGTGTTGGTCCTTCCACCTCATGAACTTCATCAAGTTCAATTTTACAGGCATTAGCTCCTTCACCAACAAACTCTTTTTCCAAAAAGACTGACTGGCTGCTGACAAACACCTTTTGTTCTGCAGCGATATAGAGTTAGTACCCTTTAGTTTTCTTTGGATGCCCTACGAATAGTATCTATCAGACTTCGATCCAAGCTTATCTGTCTTTAAACGCTTGACATAAATTGGACATCTCCAGACTCTAAGATGTGAGAGCACCAGCTTACGTCCAATCTATATCTCATATGGAGTTTTATCGATAGACTTGCTGGGCACCTTATTCAAAATATAGCAAGCAGTCTCTAGAGCATATCTCCATAAAGATATTGGCAGACTGAAAAAAATCCATCATGGATCGGACCATGTCTAATAAGGTTCGATTCCTCTTCTCGGACACATCATTATGTTGTGGTGTTCCAAGAGGGATCTATTGTGAGAGAATTTCATTCTCTTCTAGATATGTCAGAAACTCACTGGTGAGGTATTCACCTCCTCAGTCTGATCGAAGGATCTTAATACTCTTTTCAGTTAATTTCTCTACTTCAGCACGGAATCGTTTGAACATTTCAAATGATTCTGACTTATGCTTCATAAGATAGACATATCCATACCTCGACAGGTCGTCTGTAAATGTAATGAATAGTAGTATCTTTCTCTAGCACTTATATTCATAGGCCCACATAATCAGTATATATTAGACCTAGGACATCACTGGCTCTTTCACATTTTTCTTTAAAAGGTGACTTAGTCATCTTACCAAGTAGATAAGATTTACAGGTAGGCAATGATTCACAATCATCTATCTCAAGGACCTCTCTCTTCACACGTCAGTCTCTCTCTCTTTTTCTCTTCTCTTAATTTGATTTGTTTGCTATTCTATTCTCTTCTCTCATCCATAGATAGAAATCCTCTTTATTTATAGATAATTCTCATGATCCAATGAGAGGAGGACTCTTTATTCAAATCTGATTTGAATTGGTCCAATACTCATGAAAGGACTCCTATATGAGATATAATTACCATAACTTATGACATCCACTTTGCACCCACTCTCACACCCACTTGGGATGCCCCAAATAAGCATCAAACTAATTTTTGGTCATACTTCATGAGTGGGTATTCTCAGTGCAAGTAGAATTACTCATATCTCATCTAAAATAGGTCCGATTCGAATCCGATTCGAAGTCGGTTCGAAATAATTCGAAAGACTGTCAATATTAAACTCTTTAGAACTTTTGTATCAAGTCTAACTTAAATTTTGGATCTATTTAAGTCTAATTAATTTAAATCTAATCTAAAATTAATTAATACTAAAATTTAATCTTTCACATGTTCCATGGATCATAGATAGAAATTGTTCATCCCTGGGATTGAACCTGAACCCCATGTGTAGTGCTAGCTAGACATAGTCAACTCTTCAATCCTGTTTGACCCATAACTCAATTCTCAATCAAGTTAGCTTATATTTTCAATCAAGTCAAGTACTTCCAGATTGGACATACAAACATAGGTTAATTCCTTCCTACTTTATTTGACTTGTGTGCGTTGACGTCATAGGTTCAAACACTAAGCCGGGTAGCACAGGAACTAATTTCTGCACTAATCGAGATACCATCTAGCAATGGTTCTCAATGTCCAGATAGATTGAATTATCATAAAAAATTATTTCAGAATCCATACTTATGGTTATCGCATAATTCATCTTTTTGAACCTGGATGCTCTAGGATGGTCTCAGGTTAACTGTTAATCGAGATTGCTTCATCCACATTGTATTTCAACCTTTCAAATCTATCCCATGGATTATCCTGATCAAGACTTTACTAATTGAAATACAGTGATACATCAACTTCAATAATTCGGATGAATCAATCCCATCTTGACCATAACAAACTTCATAAGTACTTGACATTACCTAGTAGCCTTCCATCACTACATTAAAAATTTAGATAGTTCCGGTACCAAAGCACAGTGAATTACTTGTAAGTCATTATGGTGATCTCAGGTCTGAAAGATATTTATACCCATATGGTTTCGCGAGCAGCTCTTGATAGCAGAATGCTCAGCAAGTGAGTCATTATTTAGTAATGATGTACCTTTACATCTCACCTATATGCCATACCAGTGTCACCACACTCCTTGGTTAAAGAGAACAACCAACCCATATGGCATACAACGATCTTCACTCGATAAACATCATCATCTCATAATGATGTATCATTTGTCACAAACTTGTTTAAGAACTATACGATAAATCCTCTCTTTATCGCATACTAGTATAGTTCTAAGGACTTCATCACAGTACAAGGGTTCAAGAAAATTATCACTTTATGATAAAAAAATATCAGAATGACTATTATTCAATAATCAATAATTCATATACAAGGATGAACTCAATCGTCACATGATAGGTTTTAGGACATAATTCCCAACAAGTGCCCCATCCCCCCTCCCTCAGTCCTAATCACTGCATTGTGCACCATGCCGCCCCTCCCCTCCGATCCACCCACTCGCCGACAATGCCCCCTTAATGAATTTTAGGTATTTTGGATGCAAGTTTCAAAATAATTTTGAATTTAAGCGGCGAAAGTCAAGATTAAAATAATTTTAATCCTATGCATGTATAGATCAAAATCTTTATATCAATTGATCTAATTCATATGATGATAAATAAGACATAAAGTATCTGATTTTAGAGATTAAAAATTTATTTATGATCCAAATCACATATCTAAATCGCAGAAACTCCATTTCAAATTGGATTTGTGGACGTCTTCAAGTTCTGATGTAGCCACATACATATTCGGCCTCTACAGGTATCCACACGAGATCTGATCTGATCAGAGGCTCTATGTTTTCTATGGAGTACTAGCTCTCTTACAGAGAGTGCTTCTTTGATGTTGAACAAGATCTCCTTCAATCTCCAAGTCAATCTCAAGAAGAAAGAAGACAAGGTGTAGGAGGAAGAAGACTTGGAGAAGAGAGAACCTTTTGTTTGAAAAATATATCTCAAAGCCAATCATCAGCCTGTTGATGATTGTGCTATTTGATGAATTATATTATAAATTAATTAATAAAATATTTATTTGATAATTTTCATCATAAGCTTGTACATCTTCTATATCGAACTTCTATGTTATAATGAAAGTCCTTAGGACTATTTTAAAATTGATAAAGAAAGATTTATCATTTAGTCCTTAAATGAGTTCATGACCAAATGATATGCTGTTACTAGGATGATAGACATTTCAAGTGTAGGTCATTATGTGCCATATAGGTTGGTTGTCCTCTTAACCAAAGAGTGTGGAGACGCTGGTATGGCATGCAGTTGAAATGTAGGAGTATATTTCACTGAACATGACCAACTTCAGAGTACTCTATTGTCAAGTGTTACTCCAAAGGGATATAGGTATAAGTGTCCCTTCCATTTGAGATCACCATAGTGACTTGCAAGCAACTCACTGTGCTTTGGTGCCGGACTACCTAAATTTTTAATTCAAGATCGAAAGATTTCTGGATACAGTCAAGTACTTGTGAAGTCAATGCGTGAGTCAAGATGAAATTGATCACTCCAAAAGATTGGAGAGAATGCTTTGTGTTTCAATTTAGTAAGATTTTGGCCAGGGCAATCTTTATGAGGAGTCACAAGATTTATCAAGTTGAGACACATAATGGATGTACTGTTAAAAGTTGACAGTTTAAACTCTAAGTCATCCTAGCATCAAGGATCAAAGGGATAAATTATATGGTAACTATATCTAAATAGGTTCTTGAGTATTGCTTTGCATACATTCAGTCTATCCAGACATCGGGTACCATTGTTAGATGGTTACTTTGATTGGTACAAGGAATCAGTTCCTATGATGCCAGCTTAGGTTTGAACCTATGGGGTCATACGTAATAGAAGTTCCTCTCTGATCACATGGCTAATCTGAGAGTCTCAGTGGATGGAGACTCTGGTGTAGAGTCTCACTAGATGGAGACTCTGCTGAAGAGTCCCACTGAACAAATAAGGGTGAAAAAAAATTAAAGTCAAATTGAATTTCAAAATAGTTTTGAATTGCAACAAACTCTAGCCCTTATCTTGTCTTACCTGGTTTGTGCGACAACCATAAAAGGGCCATAATTTTGTATGTCAAACATTGAGAGCTTTTCACCATGAGATATCAGAGAGAAAGAGGGTCAAAAATTCTTCTTTAGGATGTGAGGGTTTGGGTGGATTTTCTTCTTCCTTGGCAGGAACAAAAGAGGAGACCGATCTCCTCTTGGGTGTGAGCGACCTAGAACTATTCTAGGATTTTTGGGTGAGAAAAAAATAAAAGAGAAGAGAGTCTTCATCTATTTTTCTCTACCATCTAGTATCCTCCTCTGATCTATCTTCGACATCAAAAAGATCTTAGATGATTGAAGAAGGAGATCAAGTCAGATCTGCCATCAGAAGCTGACTATGCGAGCTAGCACTCCCACAGAGAGCTGATCGGTCTGAGGGCTTTGTGTGGACCATCCGTAGAGGCCAGATGCTTGTGCGGCTGTGAGTAATTAGAGAAAACTTTCA
>NC_025995.2:24222483-24300022 GCF_000442705.2 Elaeis guineensis
GATGAAAAATATCAGATAACTATTATTCAATAATCAATAATTTATATATAAGAATTAACTCAATCATCACACGATTGGTTTAGGACACAATTTCTAATAACTCTCACTTGGACTAAAGCCAATCAGGGCAGTATCTTATACCCATCTTCCATTTGAAGTCATCGAACTCTTTGATTCCGAGAGCTTTAGTGAAGGGGTCAGCTAGGTTCTCCTTTCCATCGATCTTCTGAAGCTTGACGTCACCTCGATTCACGATCTCTCGCACTAGGTGATAGCGGTGCAGAATATGTTTAGTGCGATGGTGTGACTTAGGTTCTTTCGCCTAAGCTATGGTACTGGAGCTATTACAATACAGCAGGACAGGACCATCAATGAAAGGTATAACTCCCAGCTCAATAATGAACTTTCACAATCACACCGCCTCCTTTGCAGCATCCGATGCAGCAATGTATTCTGTTTCATATACAAAATTAGCCATAGTATGTTGCTTGAAACTTTTTCAATAAACAGCTCCTCCATTCAAGGTAAAATGTAGCCCGACACACTTCTACTATCATCATAATTTGACTAAAAATTAGAATCAGTATATCCCATAAGTTTCAAATCAGAGTCTCCATAGATAAGCCATTGATCTTTAATATTTCTCAAATATTTAAAAATTACTTTCGCAATCTTCTAATGCTTCTCGTCCAGATCTGACTGGTACCTACTCACTACCTTTAGTGAATAGACCACATCCGACCTCGTACATGTCATAGCATAAATGATAGATCCCACTGCTGAAGCATATGGTATTCTACTCATGCACTCTCTCTCCTCAGGAGTTGTCGGACAATCCTTCTTGGAAAGAGTAATTTCATGGCCTATTAGAAGATAGCCTTTCTTGAAATTATCCATGTTGAACCACTTCAACAAGGTGTCAATGTACGTAGATTGAGATAATCCAAGCAACCTTCTAGATCTATCCCTATAGATCTTCATCCCTAGGATGTAGGTGAAGCGAAAATTTAGTGCAGGGGCAAAATGATAATTTTAAAACTTTTTCAAAATTACTATTTTACAGTGGAATTATTAATTAATCTCATTAATTAATACTAATTAACCCTACACTAGGATCTAAATATGATACAACAGCATGCATTTAAATTTGAAATTCAAATTTGAATCAGTAAACGTTTTACAGTACTGTGTTCAGAACACATCACCTTTTGCGGGTAGTCGATCACCGCAATCTGATCACCGTCGGGGGGCTCTGATCATCACATCACAGCCATACAAATATCTGATCTCTGTGGATCATCCACATGAAGCTCCCATCTGATCAGCTCCTCACGAATGCTAGTTCGTGATTTCACCCTTTTGATGGCAGATGATGATCGAACTCTTTCGATCGATGTGTGCTGACTTCTCAGATGCTTCAGATCATCTGCATAGTTTTTTGAGAGGTTGATGGATCTCTCCCTAAAATTTGGTGGACTCACGACACTCGTGGCACACCAATCTCACTTCCCGAACCCTAGGTAGAAACCCTAGGGTACACACCAAAAACCCTACGCCTAATTTTCTCTCTTTTCTTTCTTTTTCTCTTGGAAGGTTTTGGACCTTCACCTTGCACAGAAACCTTCCTCACACCCCAAAGTTTCTCTCCTAAAATTTCTACGCACGTCCCACCTTTCTCCTCTTTTTAAAACAATGTCGAACGTGTCTTATCCGCGTGAGAGGATAAAGACAAGAGGTTACACATTTGAATTCAAATCAAATTTGAATTCAAACAAAAACCAACTTATCCCTATCCTTTTGGGCATGAGAAGAGAAGGGGCGTGGATCTTTGTGCGTGGAAAATATTTCATAAGAAACCTTTTCTCGTGTAAGTAATGTGGCGCACAAAATGGATAAGGATGAAAGGGCAAGTGATAAGTTATCCATTCAAATTCAAACATACTTTGAATTTGAATGGCTAACTAATTATTTTATCTATCCATATGGCGCACAAATGAGGGCGTGGGGAAGGGTTTTGCATGAGAAAAATTTCATGAGAAGTTTCTTCTCGTGAATTCAAATGGGTGCAAGGAAGTTGGGTGTCGCAGGGAATTTAAAATAAGGTGGTTTGATTCAAATTGAGCCAACCTAGTTTAAAATAGGTTAAGCACAATTAGACCAGATTAAACCCAACATAATTAGGCTTAATTAGGCTAAATAAAATCTTAATCAAATTAGGAATTAACTAAACCTAATTCCTGATCAAATCAGGGACTAAACCACCTTAGCGATTAGGTCAACATTTAACATAATCGGGTCAATCCAAACTGAATCCAATTCAATTTGGACTTGATCCAAAAATAATTAGTCAATCAAATTGAGTTAATTAGTGATTAAATCACAAATTAAATCTCCCATAAATATTGAATCCAAATCCGATGGGCAATCAGGCATCAGAGACCATCGATATGAAACCCTGATCAAAGAGTTCAAATTTCAAATTCAAAATTTAAAATTCAAAATTTTGACCCCGGTACCCAAAATGTGTGAAACTCATGATTAGAGAATCCTAATTCTCAATCATAGAGTCCCAGATAGATAAGACTCATAATCAGTCATCAGATCAGAAAGGAACCTCTAATGTGTGTGACCCCGCAGGTTCGAACCTAAACCGGTAGCACAGGAACCAATTCCTGTACTAATCGAAGTGACCATCTAGCAATGGTACTCGATGATCGGATAGGTCGAATAATCGCAATCGCAACATTCAAAACCTACGTGAATATGGTTACCATATAATTCATCCCTTTTGACCCTTGTGTTTAGGATGACTCAGGGTTAAACTGTCAACCCTGATGATATCATCCGAATCATGCTCAACTCAATTAGTCCTGTGACTCCTCACTAGGACTATCCTGGCCAAAGTTTTGCTAAATTGAAACACGACTGTACACAGCTCCTAAACTGGAGTGGTCAATCCCATCTTGACACACGCACCGACAAGTCAAGTACTTGACTACACGCAGCAACCTTCCGTCACTGAATTAGAAATTCAGGTAGTCCAGTGCCTAAGTGCAGTGAGTTGCTTGTAAGTCACCGTGGTGGTCTCAGGTCGGAGGGATATTTATACCCATATCCCATCAGAGCAAATCTTGACAGCAGAAATAGCTCCAGAGTTGGTCACGTTCAGTGCAGATGTACCATTACATCTCACCTGTATGCCATACCAGTGTCTCCACACTCTTTGGTTATGAGGACAACCAACCCATTTGGCACACAATGACCTATGCTCGATAAACGTTGTCGTCCTTGGTAACAACGTATCATTTGGTCGCGAACATGTTTAAAGACTAAGCGACAAATCCTCCTTTGTCGAGTCTAAATAGTCCTAAGGACTTCACCACAACACAGGAGTTCATTAGAAGATGATGCATTTGTGATGAAAAAATACCAAAATAATTTTTATTTATTTATAATTTATGTACTAATACAAAAAGGAGCACAACCGTCAACAGGCTGACGATTGGCTTTGGGACACTATTCCCAACAATCTCCCACTTGGCCTAAAGCCTATCGGTGCAGTATCTAATATCCATCTTCGACTTGTAGTCGTTGAACTCCTTCACCGCAATGGCTTTAGTGAATGGGTCGGCCAGGTTCTCCTTTCCGTCGATCTTCTGAAGGTCGACGTCACCTCGATCCACGATCTTCCGGATGAGATGGTAGCGGCGCAGAATATGCTTCGTCCGCTAGTGTGCCTTTGGTTCCTTCGCCTGAGCAATGGCTCCAGAGCTGTCACAGTAGAGCAGAACTGGACCAACAAGGGAGGGTGCTACTCCGAGCTCGGTGATGAATTTTCTCAGCCACACCGCTTCTTTGGCAGCATATGATGCAGCAATATACTCCGCCTCGCATACTGAATCAGCCACAGTGTGCTGCTTAGAACTCTTCCAGCAGACAGCCCCACCATTAAGGGTAAAAATAAATCCTGACACACTCTTGCTATCATCGCGATCAGACTGGAAACTAGAGTCTGTAAACCCTATATGTCTCAAGTCTGATTCACCATATATAAGCCACTGGTCCTTAGTATTTCTTAAATACTTCAGGATGGATTTAACAACCTTCCAGTGATTCTCTCCTGGATCAGATTGGTATCTACTCACTACCCCTAGTGAGTATGTCACATCTGGTCGTGTACATGTCATGACGTACATGATAGATCCCACTGCCGAAGCATATGGAATCCTACCCATACGCTCTCTCTCTTGAGGTGTTATCGGACAATCCCTCTTCGAGAGAGAAATTCCATGGCCTATCGGTAGATAGCCTTTCTTGAAATTTTCCATGCTGAACCTTTTCAGCATAGTATCAATGTACGTGGACTGGGATAAGCCAAGCAACTTTTTGGATCTATCCCTATAGATCCTCATCCCTAGGATGTAGGAAGCTTCTCCCAGATCCTTCATAGAGAACTGTGACGATAGCCAAATTTTTATTCCCTGTAATGCAGGGACATCATTTCCGATTAAGAGAATGTCATCCACATACAATACAAGAAATACTACTACTGGACCATTAGCCCACTTATAAATGCAGGGCTCTTCTCCGTTCTTAACGAAGCCATACGTTTTGATCATCCTATCAAAACGTATGTTCCAACTCCAAGATGCCTGCTTAAGTCCATAAATGGACCTCTGTAGCTTGCACACCTTAGACTCATCTGTGGATGTGAACCCTTCAGGTTGTATCATATACACCTCTTCGTCCAGCTCTCCGTTTAGGAAAGCTGTCTTCACATCCATCTGCCAGATTTCATAGTCCAGATGGGCAGCTATCGCAAGCATAATCCGAATGGATTTGAGCATTGCCACAGGAGAAAACATCTCGTCATAGTCTATACCATAACGTTGACGATATCCCTTGGCAACCAGACGGGCTTTATAGGTCTCCACCTTTCCGTCTGTGCCCCTCTTCCTTTTGAAGACCCATTTACACCCTATGGGTTTTACTCCTTCGGGTGGGTCAACCAATGTCCACACATCGTTGACCTTCATGGACTCCATTTCGGATTTCATGGCCTCTAGCCATTTCTCAGAGTCAGGTCTCTGCATTGCATCCATGTAGGTGATCGGATCCTCATCGTTTTCATCAAGCTCGACAAGATCACCATCCCGGACCAAGAAACCATAGTATCTATCCGGTTGATGTGGTACTCTACCAGACCACCTTAAGGGTGCATAATCAATGGGCTCCAGATCTGATCTAATCAAATCCGGTTCAGGTTCAGTAACATGTGTCGGTTTTTCCACCTGTCGAACTTCATCAAGTTCGACTTTAGAGGCAACAGTTCCTTCACTAAGGAACTCCTTTTCTAAAAAGATTGTCTTAAGGCTGACAAACACCTTTTGCTCATCAGCAAGGTAGAAATAATACCTTTTGGTCTCTTTTGGGTACCCTATAAAATTACACTTGTCAGACCTAGGTCCAAGCTTGTCTGTAATTAAACGTTTAACATAAGCCGGACACCCCCAAACCCTAAGGTGCGAGAGTACTGGCTTACATCCTATCCATATCTCATATGACGTTTTGGCTACAGACTTACTCGGAACTCTATTTAGAAGGTAACAAGCCGATTCGAGCGTATATCCCCAGAGGGAGATCGGCAGACCAGCAAACCCCATCATGGATCGAACCATGTCTAACAGGGTCCGATTCCTCCTTTCAGACACACCATTATGCTGTGGTGTTCCAGGAGGAGTCCACTGAGAGAGAATCCCATTCTCCCCTAGATACGTCAGAAACTCATTAGAAAGGTATTCACCTCCTCGATCAGATCGAAGAGTTTTAATACACTTCCCAGTTTGTTTTTCTACCTCATTTCGGAATAGTTTGAACATTTCAAATGATTCCGACTTATGCTTCATTAAATAGACATACCCATACCTAGATAGGTCGTCTGTGAAGGTTATGAAGTAGAAAAATCCACCTCTTGCACTTGAGCTCATGGGTCCACATACATCAGAATGTACCAGACCTAAGAGTTCACTGGCTCGCTCACCTTTTTCAGTAAAAGGTGACTTGGTCATCTTCCCAAGAAGACAGGACTCACAGGTTGGAAGTGATTCACAATCACTAACTTCAAGAATTCTTTCTTGAGCCAACCTGTTTATCCTGTTCTTATTGATATGACCTAGCCTACAGTGCCAAAGGTAGACTTCTGACACATTATCTATTCTAGAGTGTTTACCAAATTTTTGAACCACATTAATAGGTTGTGATAGTAAGTAAATTCCATTATTTAATTGTCCAACAAATATTATAACATCATTCAAAATGATATTGCAAATATTTTTTTTATTAAAAAATCATAACCGTACATGGCCAAAAGGCCTACAGAAATAATATTTAATAAAAAACTTGGACAATAGTGACATTCACTCAGAATTACATTACGAGAATTGATTACAAGACTCATGATTCCTAAAGCTAGAACTGGAACTTTGCTTCCATCTCCAACATTCAGGAACCTCTCGCCTTCATCAAATCTCCTACTGACCTGCAGACCCTGCATCGAATTACAAATATGATAAAGGCTTCTGGTATCCAATACCTAGACAGTAGTATCACAAATCAAAAAGTTGCAAGGAGTTATCATATAATTACCTTGCTTCTTCTTTGGCCTGTTCGGGTCCAGGGAGGCAATGTATTGAGGACAGTTCCTCTTCCAATGCCCGTGCTTCTTGCAAAAGAAGCACTCCGCCTGGCTCTGATCGTGCTTGCGCTTCTTGGTCTGACCCCGTGCTACTGTCCCAGCTTGAGATTGCACCTTCTTATTTTTCTTCTTCTTGTTCTTCTTCCCCTTCCCAAAGGGTTGACGATGAGAAGAAGACCCTCCCACTACATTCACCGACTCCTTATGGAGTTGGTGATCCTTCTCAAAGTTCTGCAGCAACCCCAACAATCTGTGGTAGTTTACTGCAGGCTTTGTCATTCGAAAATGAGTAAGGAATGGGAGGAAGGACTTGGGCAAGGAATTAAGGATCGCATCCTTACCGAGCTGCTCGTGCAGAGGAAAGCCCAATTTGCTTAGGCACTCAATCATCTCGATCATGTACAGTACATGATCAGTGACTGAGGCCCCATCCCTCATCCGAGCATTGAAAATAGCACAACTAGTTTTGTGCCTTTCAACATCGTCAAGCGTGCTAAAGGAGTCGTTCAACATTTGAAGCATCTCCTGTGGCTGGGCGTTCTCAAACCTTCGGCTGAACTCGTCATTCATTGCTGCCAGCATAATACATCGAACGGTGGTGCGGTCATTGAGCCACTTCAAGTAAGTGTCTCGGATCGCCTTACTAGCATTCGGAGCTGGCTCCTCAGGTGCTGGATCCGTTACTACATAAAGGATCCGCTCATACTCAAGGATGATTTTCAATTTTCGATACCAGCTATCAAAATTGGGTCCCATGAGCTTGTCATTATCTAATAATGATCGGAGCGACAGGGTAGTGGCCATAGCTGCTTAAAGAAAAATGAGACCTCTATTAGTACATAAATTAATACTAAAGACTTGGATTTTAGTCTAAAGTTTTTTCCAATATTTTTACGAACTGGTAGCCTCATCCTCCAATTCGAAGAATTACTTTAATTCCTTAATGGGTACTAGAATCCACACAGACTACACACGAGCCCAACTTTGGTTGGTCAACCCATGTGCATCTATGGGTAGGTTCTTAACCAGTTGTTTCTCTAAACAACTTCTAGTAATTAATTTTGCCCCAGAACCTAATCAGTAGGCTTTGGCCTCCACTGAAAAGATATGGTTAGGTCCAACCATTAACATGACTTAATTTAGTGAATCGGACCAATAAATGATCAGGCCCGACTTTGGCCGGCCAACCTAACCACCATCAGAAAGACTCAATCAAATTATCATATTATGAATAATAATTCCATTAACCAATGAGCACCAGGCCTTTGGGCCTCCAATGATCATTGAACTAATGGACTCATTATCATTCACTTAATGGGAGGCTATGACTTAGTTATCATTATAACTTAATCATTTTAGGGACCTAATAATTTTGAGGATTTTATTAAAGAATAGTAGAGAAGATATCATCCAGCCAATTTCAATCCTCCCACTGACTTCACCAAGTCAGATTAAAAAAAGATTTAATTAAAGCTGGCATTAGGAGCACCTAAATCAGTCACACTGATTTACCTAATGACATTGGTGAGCTCTAATCACCAAGTGATTTAATCAAAATCTAACTTATCAGATTGGCCAGGTAAGTGAGATCAGTGGTGGGGATTTGCCATTAACTCGTCAATGATCGAATCAATGCGAGTAGCTCCCGCTTAAGAACCACTGGTCAAAACTGCCGAACTTACCTTAGACACCAACCGGTTCATTAGTTTTAATTTTGATCAACTTAGTAAATAGGGCTCCACTGCGTAGCCATGAATTAAGTCCATCTTGGTCTAGTTAAAGATATGGACCCATTCAACTACAACTATTGAAGTTGAGTCTAGAGTATCCTTGACCTAATCTAATTCAACTTTTGATTAGATTTGACCAATTACTCCATTTAGTTTATTTTTTAAACTAACCTTAGGTCTAACCCAATTATGGACCTAATTCATCTAACCCATTGACCCATAAGTTTATGCAATTGTCTTAGGTCTTAATTCACAATTCTAGACCTACTAGACAACACTTAATTCCTTTAATTAAGTACTTGGGCTGATGGGTCAGGGTTTGGCATTTTGAAAATAATTTTCAAATTTGAAAGATTTTATTTTCTGTTCACCAAATGTGTTAACTCATTTCACAAACAGGTCAGCACATTTCATAAACAGCAATTCTATTGCTCATTTCATAACAGAAAATAACTCAAAATAAATTATAAATTTTTTTTAGATCTAATCTAACACATTCATGATAAATTTCTTAATTAAGTCCTTTCGCTGCTTCATCGGCATGGGATATAATTGCATCGACACCCCTACCGCCATAGGAGACCCCATCGAATGGGAAGAGAGGGCCTTTAAACCCTACTTTTCTCCTATGACCGGACGACCATGGCAACCAACCCAATTAGATTACTTGCTACTTGGATCAAGTATATCTAAATATACCAATTTCAAAATTTAAATTTTGAATTTCAAATTTAAAATTTCAAATTTCAAATTTCAAATTTTAAATTTCAAATTTGAGATTTCAACCAAATTTCAAATAACAAATTTCCAATCTTTGAATTTTAAATTTTGAATTTTGAATTTCAAATTTTAAATTTCAAATTTCAAATTTCAAATTTTAAATTTGAGATTTCAACCAAATTTCAAATTTTAAATTTTGAATTTCAAATTTCGAATTTTGAATTTCAAATTTCAAATTTCAAATTTGAGATTTCAACCAAATTTCAAATTTTGAATTTTGAATTTCAAATTTGAAACTTCTAACAAATTTCAAATTTCAAATTTCAAATTTTTTTGAATTTTGAATTTTAAATTTTGAATTTTAAATTTAAACTTATAGATTACACCTTAATCTATGCATGCATATGTATATCATATTCTAGAACCATGCTCTGATACCATTTGAAGCGAAAATTTAGTACAGGGGCAAAATGGTAATTTTAAAACTTTTTCAAAATTACTATTTTACAGTGAAATTATTAATTAATCTCATTAATTAATACTAATTAACCCTACACTAGGATCTAAATATGATACAACAGCATACATTTAAATTTGAAATTCAAATTTGAATCAGTAAACATTTTACAGTACTGTGTTCAGAACACATCACCTTTTGCGGGTAGTCGATCATCGCAATCTGATCACCGTCGGAGGGCTCTGATCATCACGTCACAGCCACACAAATGTCTGGCCTCTGTGGATCATCCACATGAAGCTCCCATCTGATCAGCTCCTCACGAATGCTAGTTCGTGATTTTATCCTTTTGATGGCAGATGATGATCGAACTCTTTCGATCGATGTGTCCTGACTTCTCGGATGCTCCAGATCATCTGCACAATTTCTTGAGAGGCTGATGGATCTCTCCCTAAAATTTGGTGGACTCACGACACTCGTGGCACACCAATCTCACTTCCCGAACCCTAGGTAGAAACCCTAGGGTACACACCAAAAACCCTGCGCCCAATTTTCTCTCTTTTCTTTCTTTTTCTCTCGAAAGGTTTTGGACCTTCACCTTCTGCAGAAGCCTTCCTCACACCCCAAAGTTTCTCTCCTAAAATTTCTACGCACGTCCCACCTTTCTCCTCTTTTTAAAATAATATCGAACGTGTCTTATCCGCATGAGAGGATAAAGACAAGAGGTTACACATTTGAATTCAAATCAAATTTGAATTCAAACGAAAACTAACTTATCCCTATCCTTTTGGGTGTGAGAAGAGAAGGGGTGTGGCTCTTTGTGCATGGAAAATGTTTCATGAGAAACCTTTTCTCGTGTAAGTAATGTGGCGCACAAAATGGATAAGGATGAAAGGGCAAGTGATAAGTTATCCATTCAAATTCAAACATGCTTTGAATTTGAATGGCTAACTAATTATTTTATCCATCCATATGGTGCACAAATGAGGGCGTGGGGAAGGGTTTTGCATGAGAAAAATTTCATGAGAAGTTTCTTCTCATGAATTCAAATGGGTGCAAGGAAGTTGGGTGTCGCAGGGAATTTAAAACAAGGTGGTTTGATTCAAATTGAGCCAACCTAGTTTAAAATAGGTTAAGCACAATTAGACCAGATTAAACCCAACATAATTAGGCTTAATTAGGCTCAATAAAATCTTAATCAAATTAGGAATTAACTAAACCTAATTCCTGATCAAATCAGGGACTAAATCACCTTAGCGATTAGGTCAACATTTAACCTAATCGGGTCAATCCAAACTGAATCCAATTCAATTTGGACTTGATCCAAAAATAATTACTCAATCAAATTGAGTTAATTAGTGATTAAATTACTAATTAAATCTCTCATAAATATTGAATCCAAATCCGATGGGCAATCAGGCATCAGAGACCATCAATATGAAACCCTGATCAAAGAGTTCAAATTTCAAATTCAAAATTTGAAATTCAAAATTTTGACCCTGGTACCCAAAATATATGAAACTCATGATTAGAGAGTCCTAATTCTCAATCATAGAGTCTCAGATAGATAAGACTCATAATCAGCCATTAGATCAGAAAGGAACCTCTAATGTGTGTGACCCCACAGGTTCGAACCTAAACCGGTAGCACAGGAACCAATTCCTGTACTAATCGAAGTGACCATCTAACAATGGTACTCGATGACCGAATAGGTTGAATAATCACAATCGCAACATTCAAAACCTACGTGAATATGGTTACCGTATAATTCATCCCTTTTGACCCCTGTGTTTAGGACGACTCAGGGTTAAACTGCCAACCCTGATGATATCATCCGAATCGTGCTCAACTCAATTAGTCCTGTGACTCCTCACTAGGACTACCCTGGCCAAAGTTTTGCTAAATTGAAACACGACTGTACACAACTCCTAAACTGGAGTGGTCAATCCCATCTTGACATACGCACCGACAAGTCAAGTACTTGACTACACCCAGCAACCTTCCGTCACTGAATTAGAAATTTAGGTAGTCCAGTGCCTAAGTGCAGTGAGTTGCTTGCAAGTCACCGTGGCGGTCTCAGGTCGGAGGGACATTTATACCCATATCCCATCGGAGCAAATCTTGACAGCAAAAATAGCTCCAGAGTTGGTCACGTTCAGTGCAGATGTACCATTACATCTCACCTGTATGCCATACCAGTGTCTCCACACTCTTTGGTTATGAGGACAACCAACCCATTTGGCACACAATGACCTATGCTCGATAAACGTTGTCGTCCTTGGTAACAACGTATCATTTGGTCGCGAACATGTTTAAGGACTAAGCGACAAATCCTCCTTTGTCGAGTCTAAATAGTCCTAAGGACTTCACCACAACACAGGAGTTCATTAGAAGATGTTACATTTGTGATTAAAAAATACCAAAATAACTTTTATTTATTTATAATTTATGTACTAATATAAAAAGGAGCACAACCGTCAACAGGCTGACGATTGGCTTTGGGACACTATTCCCAACAGTAGGATGCTTCTCCCAAGTTCTTCATGAAAAACTTTGATGACAACCATAGCTTCACACTCTGCAAAGTTGGGATATCATTTTTTAGTAACAGTATGTCATCCACATACAGCACAAGAAAAATGACCACAGAATCGCAAGCGCATTTGTAGACGCAAGGCTCTTCTTCATTCTTAACGAAGCCATACATTTTGATTACTTTATCAAAATGCATGTTCCAACTCTTTGATGCCTGCTTAAGTCCATAAATTGACCTTTTCAGCTTACACACTTTCGACTCGTCTGTGGATATGAACTCTTCAAGTTATATCATATACACCTCTTCTTCCAACTCTTCATTAAGAAAAATGGTTTGGATATCCATCTGCCTGATCTCATAATCTAAGTATGCAGCGACAGCAAGCATAATCTGGATGGACTTAAGCATTATCACAAGAGAGAATGTCTCGTCATAGTCAATACCATAATGCGAACGGTAACCCTTAGCAACTAGATGGGCTTTATAGGTCTCTACCTTCCCATCTGCTCCTCTTTTTCTCTTGAAAATCTATTTACACCCTATGGGTTTTATCCCTTCGAGTGGATCAACTAGTGTCCAGACACTATTGATCTCCATGGACTCCATCTCGAACTTCATGGCCTCAAGCTATTTTTAGGAGTCAGACCTTTGCATGGCCTCCATATAGGTGATCGGATCCTCATCATTCTTATCAAGTTCAATTGGATCACTATCTCGGATCAGAAAATCATAGTATCTGTCCGACTGATGCGGTACTTTACCGGATCTCTTTAGTGGTGCCTCTACTGACTTTGAATTTAATTCACCAACCAAACCCAATTATGTATGTGTTGGTCCTTCCACCTCATGAACTTCATCAAGTTCAATTTTACAGGCATTAGCTCCTTCACCAACAAACTCTTTTTCCAAAAAGACTGACTGGCTGCTGACAAACACCTTTTGTTCTGCAGCGAGATAGAGTTAGTACCCTTTAGTTTTCTTTGGATGCCCTACGCATAGTATCTATCAAACTTCGATCCAAGCTTATCTGTCTTTAAACGCTTGACATAAATTGGACATCTCCAGACTCTAAGATGTGAGAGCACCAGCTTACGTCCAATCCATATCTCATATGGAGTTTTATCGATAGACTTGCTGGGCACCTTATTCAAAATATAGCAAGCAGTCTCTAGAGCATATCTCCATAAAGATATTGGTAGACTGAAAAAAATCCATCATGGATCGGACCATGTCTAATAAGGTTCGATTCCTCTTCTCGGACACATCATTATGTTGTGGTGTTCCAAGAGGGATCTATTGTGAGAGAATTTCATTCTCTTCTAGATATGTCAGAAACTCACTGGTGAGGTATTCACCTCCTCAGTCTGATCGAAGGATCTTAATACTCTTTTCAGTTAATTTCTCTACTTCAGCACGAAATCGTTTGAACATTTCAAATGATTCTGACTTATGCTTCATAAGATAGACATATCCATACCTCGACAGGTCATCTGTAAATGTAATGAAATAGTAGTATCTTTCTCTAGCACTTATATTCATAGGCCCACATACATCAGTATATATTAGACCTAGGACATCACTGGCTCTTTCACATTTTTCTTTAAAAGGTGACTTAGTCATCTTACCAAGTAGATAAGATTCACAGGTAGGCAATGATTCACAATCATCTATCTCAAGGACCTCTCTCTTCACACGCCTGTCTCTCTCTCTTTTTCTCTTCTCTTAATTTGATTTGTTTGCTATTCTATTCTCTTCTCTCATCCATAGATAGAAATCCTCTTTATTTATAGATAATTCGCATGATCTAATGAGAGGAGGACTCTTTATTCAAATCTGATTTGAATTGGTCCAATACTCATGAAAGGACTCCTATATGAGATATAATTACCATCACTTATGACATCCACTTTGCACCCACTCTCACACCCACTTGGGATGCCCCAAATAAGCATCAAACCAATTTTTGGTCATACTTCATGAGTGGGTATTCTCAGTGCAAGTAGAATTACTCATATCTCATCTAAAATAGGTCCGATTCGAATCCGATTCGAAGTTGGTTCGAAATAATTTCGAAAGACTGTCAATATTAAACTCTTTAGAACTTTTGTATCAAGTCTAACTTAAATTTTGGACCTATTTAAGTCTAATTAATTTAAATCTAATCTAAAATTAATTAATACTAAAATTTAATCTTTCACATGTTCCATGGATCGTAGATAGAAATTGTTCATCCCTGGGATTGAACCTGAACCTCATGTGTAGTGCTAGCTAGACATAGTCAACTCTTCAATCCTGTTTGACCCATAACTCAATTCTCAATCAAGTTAGCTTATATTTTCAATCAAGTCAAGTACTTCCAGATTGGACATACAAACATAGGTTAATTCCTTCCTACTTTATTTGACTTGTGTGCGTGACGTTATAGGTTCAAACACTAAGCCGGTAGCACAGGAACTAATTTCTGCACTAATCGAGATACCATCTAGCAATGGTTCTCGATGTCCAGATAGATTGAATTATCATAAAAAATTATTTCAGAATCCATACTTATGGTTATCGCATAATTCATCTTTTTGACCCTGGATGCTCTAGGATGGTCTCAGGTTAACTGTTAATCGAGATTGCTTCATCCACATTGTATTTCAACCTTTCAAATCTATCCCATGGATTATCCTGATCAAGACTTTACTAAATTGAAATACAGTGATACATCAACTTCAATAATTCGGATGAATCAATCCCATCTTGACCATACAAACTTCATAAGTACTTGACAGTACCTAGTAGCCTTCCATCACTACATTAAAAATTTAGATAGTTCGGTACCAAAGCACAGTGAATTACTTGTAAGTCATTATGGTGATCTCAGGTCTGAAAGATATTTATACCCATATGTTTCGCGAGCAGCTCTTGATAGCAGAATGCTCAGCAAGTGAGTCACTTATTTAGTAATGATGTACCTTTACATCTCACCTATATGCCATACCAGTGTCACCACACTCCTTGGTTAAGAGAACAACCAACCCATATGGCATACAACGATCTTCACTCGATAAACATCATCATCTCATAATGATGTATCATTTGGTCACAAACTTGTTTAAGAACTATACGATAAATCCTCTCTTTATCGCATACTAGTATAGTTCTAAGGACTTCATCACAGTACAAGGGTTCAAGAAAATTATCACTTTATGATAAAAAAATATCAGAATGACTATTATTCAATAATCAATAATTCATATACAAGGATGAACTCAATCGTCACATGATAGGTTTTAGGACATAATTCCCAACAAGTGCCCCATCCCCCCTCCCTCAGTCCTAATCACTGCATTGTGCACCATGCCGCCCCTCCCCTCCGATCCACCCACTCGCGACAATGCCCCCTTAATGAATTTTAGGTATTTTGGATGCAAGTTTCAAAATAATTTTGAATTTAAGCGGCGAAAGTCAAGATTAAAATAATTTTAATCCTATGCATGTATAGATCAAAATCTTATATCAATTGATCTAATTCATATGATGATAAATAAGACATAAAGTATCTGATTTTAGAGATTAAAAATTTATTTATGATCAAATCACATATCTAAATCGCAGAACTCCATTTCAAATTTGGATTTGTGGACGTCTTCAAGTTCTGATGTAGCCACATACATATTCGGCCTCTACAGGTATCCACACGAGATCTGATCTGATCAGAGGCTCTATGTTTTCTATGGAGTACTAGCTCTCTTACAGAGAGTGCTTCTTTGATGGTTGAACAAGATCTCCTTCAATCTCCAAGTCAATCTCAAGAAGAAAGAAGACAAGGTGTAGGAGGAAGAAGACTTGGAGAAGAGAGAACCTTTTGTTGAAAAATATATCTCAAAGCCAATCATCAGCCTGTTGATGATTGTGCTATTTGATGTAATTATATATAAATTAATTAATAAAATATTTATTTGATAATTTTCATCATAAGCTTGTACATCTTCTATATCGAACTTCTATGTTATAATGAAAGTCCTTAGGACTATTTTAAATTGATAAAGAAAGATTTATCATTTAGTCCTTAAATGAGTTCATGACCAAATGATATGCTGTTACTAGGATGATAGACATTTCAAGTGTAGGTCATTATGTGCCATATAGGTTGGTTGTCCTCTTAACCAAAGAGTGTGGAGACGCTGGTATGGCATGCAGTTGAAATGTAGGAGTATATTTCACTGAACATGACCAACTTCAGAGTACTCTATTGTCAAGTGTTACTCCAAAGGGATATAGGTATAAGTGTCCCTTCCATTTGAGATCACCATAGTGACTTGCAAGCAACTCACTGTGCTTTGGTGCCGGACTACCTAAATTTTTAATTCAAGATCGAAAGATTTCTGGATACAGTCAAGTACTTGTGAAGTCAATGCGTGAGTCAAGATGAAATTGATCACTCCAAAAGATTGGAGAGAATGCTTTGTGTTTCAATTTAGTAAGATTTTGGCCAGGGCAATCTTTATGAGGAGTCACAAGATTTATCAAGTTGAGACACATAATGGATGTACTGTTAAAAGTTGACAGTTTAAACTCTAAGTCATCCTAGCATCAAGGATCAAAGGGATAAATTATATGGTAACTATATCTAAATAGGTTCTTGAGTATTGCTTTGCATACATTCAGTCTATCCAGACATCGGGTACCATTGTTAGATGGTTACTTTGATTGGTACAGGAATCAGTTCCTATGATGCCAGCTTAGGTTTGAACCTATGGGGTCATACGTAATAGAAGTTCCTCTCTGATCACATGGCTAATCTGAAGAGTCTCAGTGGATGGAGACTCTGGTGTAGAGTCTCACTAGATGGAGACTCTGCTGAAGAGTCCCACTGAACAAATAAGGGTGAAAAAAAATTAAAGTCAAATTGAATTTCAAAATAGTTTGAATTGCAACAAACTCTAGCCCTTATCTTGTCTTACCTGGTTTGTGCGACAACCATAAAAGGGCCATAATTTTGTATGTCAAACATTGAGAGCTTTTCACCATGAGATATCAGAGAGAAAGAGGGTCAAAAATTCTTCTTTAGGATGTGAGGTTTGGGTGGATTTTCTTCTTCCTTGGCAGGAACAAAAGAGGAGACCGATCTCCTCTTGGGTGAGCGACCTAGAACTATTCTAGGATTTTTGGGTGAGAAAAAAATAAAAGAGAAGAGAGTCTTCATCTATTTTTCTCTACCATCTAGTATCCTCCTCTGATCTATCTTCGACATCAAAAAGATCTTAGATGATTGAAGAAGGAGATCAAGTCAGATCTGCCATCAGAAGCTGACTATGCGAGCTAGCACTCCCACAGAGAGCTGATCGGTCTGAGGGCTTTGTGTGGACCATCCGTAGAGGCCAGATGCTTGTGCGGCTGTGAGTAATTAGAGAAAACTTTCAGATATATGTTGTCGATCATGGAGTTTGACTATCCATACTCAAGTATTAGGTTTAAAATCCTAGAAGTGATAGATTAGATCTATTACTAAATACTATTTTTAGTTCACATGCTTGTTATTTTAGATTCAAATTTTTATGTATATAAATTCATATCATCGATCTATTTATAAAAGTTTTAAAATTAGATCTTATATATATATTTATAGATTAAATAATTTAATCTAATATTTTTTATTAAAAATTTTTTAAAATACATGTATGAAACCCCTACGCATCCCAACAGTGGTATTAGAGCCATGATTTGATATGATATGATATTATATACATTTAAATCTATAATTTAATTTAGATTAGATCAGATATATGATATTTAGATCTAAAATTAGTTATAGATCTAATCGTATAAATTGATATAAGGTTATCCTGCTGTAAGGTTTATCCCTTATAGTGGAAAGGTTGTCCTAGTTTATGCTGATCTTTATAAAATCTGATTTTAATTTGAAGCATATAAAATTTATTTATGATAATTATTATCTAATTTTTGATATGATCAAAATATTATAATCAGATATGAAATAATTTAGATTAGATCTAAATTATTTAGATTAGATGATCTGAGTAGTGAAGTAATCGGATCGGATTTATCGCTAGACCGTTCGGTCATAGGAGGTAACAGAGATTAGATCTCTCTTTTTTTCATTCAATTGGGTCTTCTTATGATGTGTAGGGATATCGTTGTGACTATATCCCATGAAGATGAATGCAAAAAGAAAACTTTACTTTTCTCAAAATCCTAGGATTGTGTATGTGATACATTATATGAAAAGTAGTTGCATATGATCTTTGCAAATAAAATTTAGAATCATGAATATATTTAGAATAATTCTAAAATAATTTATGATTAATTTTATTACTATTTATGTAGAATTATTTTGATCTGAAATTAATGTAATTGTTATAGTTCACCTGTTAAGTCAACTCAGTATTATTTGGATCAACTCAGATCCTGGTTCCTCAGCTCAATTTCTATTAAGCTAACTCATTGTTACAGGCTAAAAATTATGATTAATAATTTATCATCAATGAGTCAACTAAGTCTCAAACTTAGTCAACCCATTATGATGAGTAGGCTCAATATAGGGATGAGCCAATTTAAAATTCAGATCTAAATGATTGTGCATAAAATTAATTATAAAAATATTTTATAAAATTTAAAATTATTTTTAAATATCGATTTCTATCCATAGTCTCAAACTTAATTAAGAATTAAGTTAAACCTATTAGATCTAGAATTATGAATTAAAGATCTAATGTCATTCGCATAAAATGTGGGTGATGGGTTAGCTTGATTAGGTCCTTCTAATTGGGTTAGACCTAGGGTTAGAATCAAAGATCAAATGGATTAAGAAGAGAAATTATATTAAATTAAAATTTTTCTAGAGTCAATACAATAGTTGTTGTTAGTTAAGTCCATATCTTTGATTAGACCCAAATGGACTTTGATCTTGAGCTCAGCGATCGAATCCAAATCCATAAGTAGATCCAACTGAAACTGATTAACCAGTTGGTGTCTAAGGTAAGTTTGACAGTCTTGACCGATAGTCATTAATTGAGAGCTACTCACATAAATTGAGTCTATAATGAGTTAATGGCATATCCCTCCCACCGATCTTACTTACCTGGCCAATATAATGATTCAAGTTTTGATCAGATTGGTTAATGATTAGGGTTGACCCATGCTTATTAGGAAATCAGTTTGACTAATTTAGATGCCCCTAGTTTGACTTATCTTTATCCTCGACATGACTTAGTAAAGTCAGTGGGAGATTGATGACTTGTCAGAAGGATCGGCTTGTTTTTAGTCCACCCTGATCTAACTTGATAAAGTCAGTGGGAGGATTGAGATTAGCTGGTCTGTGTATTTAATTCTATTAAATTATGTTAACCAAATTTTTTAAATTATTAGATCCATAAAATGAGCTAGTTATGATGATAACTAGATCATAGCCTCCCATTAAGATGAATGATAATGGATCTATTATTTCTGATTGACATTGCAGCCGCCATCTGTCTGGTGTTTTTCTGAATGATGAAATTATTATTCATCATATGATGACTATTGTACTATCTAATGAATGATTGGATTGGTCGAGCCATACTCAGACCTACTTATCCATTAGTTAGAATCACTGAGTTGGTTCATGTTAATGGTTGGATCTAACCAGGACTTTCAGTGGAGGCCCATCGCCTACTGAAATAAAATCTGAGATAAAATTAATTACTAAAAATTATTTAAAAAAATAATTAGTTGAGAACCTACCCATAGATGCATATAGGTTGGTCGAGCCATATTTGGGTCTGTATGCAGTCTGTGTGGATTCTAGTACCCGCTAAGGAATTAAGGTAATTCCTTGAATTGGAGGTAGAGGCTATCAATTCGTATAAAATAGTGGAGAACATTCAGACTATAGTTTATATCTTTAGGCTTAATTAATTCATTTACTAATTAGATTTATATTTTTTTTTCAAAAATGACTAGTAATTTATCACTCCACTCACTGTTTGACAGTAATGAGCTTATTGGATCCAACTTCGATAGCCAGTATCAGAAGTTGAATGTGGATCTTGAGCTCAATCTAGCTAAAAAGTTTAGGGCTGAGTCGAGTCAAGCAGACTATGACCCAAATAGGCTAAAGAAAAATGAATAATTAGTTACTGATCAAGGAGCTTATATGATAATACCTTATAATTTCTCTATATGTGATATTACTACCTGGGTGTTGGATACCGAAAGTCTAATTCACATATGCAATTCATTGCAAGGGCTTTAAGTTAGTAGAAAATTTGAGAATGACGAGAGATTCCTAAATGTGGGAGATGAAAGTCAAGTTTAATTCAAGCTTTAGAAGTCGCCAAGCTTGTTTTCAAGTCTAATAGTATCATTTTAAGTGATTATCATTATTATGCATCTTTTTTGATGAATATAATCTCTATTGGTCTTTTGGCCAAATATGGTTATAGTTTATCAATAAAGAATGATTATTGTGATATCATTATAAATGATGTTATAATAATATGAGAATAATTAAGAAATGACATCTATGTATTGTCACAGCTTATGAGTATAATGTACACTCCAAATAAATATCCAAAGTTAGATATGTCATAGATGCCTACCTTTAGCGTTGCAAGCTCGATCATATTAACAAAAATAGGATAAACAAGTTAGCACAAGAGGGTATCCTCAATATCAATGATTGTGAATTATTGTCGATCTATAAGTCTTGTCTTCTTGGAAAGATGACTAAGTCACCTTTTTCTGAAAAAGGTGGACGAGCTAGTAAAGTTCTAGGTCTAATACATAGTGATATTTGTGGACCTATGAACATTAGTGCCAGAGGAGGGTATAGCTATTTCATTATATTTATAGATGACCTATCTAGGTATGGGTTTATCTACTTGATGAAATATAAGTCTGAATTGTTTGAAATATTTAAATAATTTCATAACGAAGTAGAGAAACAAACTGAAAAAAGTATTAAGACTCTTCGGTCTAATCGAGGGGATGAATATCTTTCTAGTGAATTTCTAACATATCTTGGAGAGAATGAGATTCTCTCACAATGGACTCCTCCAGAGATACCACAATATAATGGTGTCTCAGAAAGAAGGAATCAAATCTTGTTGGATATGATTCAATCCATGATGGGGTTTGCAAGTCTGCCGATCTCCTTTTGGGGATATGCACTTGAGACAGCCTATTTTGTGATTAATAATATTTTGAGCAAGTCAGTTAGTAAAACATCATATGAAATATGGTCAGGACATAGGCCGAACCTCACTTACCTTAAGTCTGGGGGTATCCGACTTATGTCAAACGATTACAAATCGACAAGCTTAGACCTAGGTTCGATAAGTATAATTTTGTAGGGTACCTCAAGAAAATAAGGAGATATTACTTTTACCTCCCTACTGAGCAAAAGGTATTTGTCAGCAGTAAGGTACACTTTTTGAAAAAAAAAATTTTAATGAAGGAATAAGTGCCTCTTAAGTCGAGTTTGATGAAGTTCAACAGGTAGAAGAACTGACACCAACAACTGAATCTGAACCAGATTTGATAAGATCAAATTCGGCGCTCAATATACAAACATCCTTAAGGCGATCTGGTAGAGTACTGCATCAGTCAGACAGATATCTAGTTTTCTTGATCTGGGATGGGGATCCTGTTGAGCTCGATGAGAACAATGAGGATCCATTCACCTATATGGATACAATGCAGAGGTCCAACTCTGAAAAATGACTTGAAGCCATGAAATCTGAAATGAAGTCCATGAAAATCAATAATGTGTGGATATTGGTTGATCTATTTGAAGGGGTAAAACCCATAGGATGTAAGTGGATCTTCAAAAGGAAAAGGGGTGCAGACGGAAAAGTTGAGACCTATAAAGCCTGTCTAGTTGTCAAGAGATATCGTCAATGTTATGGTATTGACTATGACGAGACATTCTCTCCTGTGGCAATGCTCAAGTCCATTCGGATCATGCTTGCGATAGCGGCATACCTAGACTATGAAGTCTGACAAATGGATGTGAAGACAGCTTTTCTAAATGGAGAGCTGAATGAAAAGGTGTATATGATACAACCTGAAGGGTTCACATCTACAGACGAGTCCAAGATGTGCAAGCTTCAAAGATTTATTTATGGATTGAAGCAAGCATCTCGGAGTTGGAACATATGTTTTGATAAGATAATCAAAATGTATGGCTTCATTACGAATGGAGAAGAATCCGATATATATAAGTGGGTTAATGGTTCAGTAATTATATTTCTTATTTTGTATGTGGATGATATTCTCTTAATCAAAAATGATATCCCTGCATTACAGAGAATAAAAGTATGGCTGTCATCATAATTCTCCATAAAGATCTGAAAAAAGCAGTCTACATCCTAGGGATGAAGATCTATAGGGATAGATCTAAGAGGTTGCTCGGACTCTGCCAATCAATGTATATAGATATCATGCTGAAACGGTTCAGCATGGAGAATTTTAAGAAAGGCTATCTTCTGATAGGCCATAGAATTTTTCTCTCGAAAAAAAATTATCCGACAACCCCTCAAGAGAGAGAGCGTATGAGTAGAATTCCATATGCCTCGGCAGTGGATTCTATAATGTACGCCATGACATGTACAAGATTGAATGTGGCATACTCACTAGGAGTAGTGAGCAGATACCAATCAGATCCGGGTGAGAACCATTAAAAGGTTGCAAAAATCATCCTTAAATATTTGAGAAATACTAAAGATCAGTGGCTCGTTTATGGAGAATCTGATTCGAAACTCATAGGATGCACTGATTCTAGTTTTCAATCAGATCATGATGATAGTAAAAGCATGTCGGGATACATCTTTACCCTAAATGGTGGAGCTGTCTGCTGAAAAAGTTTCAAGCAGCACACCGTAGCCGATTCAGTTTGCGAGGTGGAGTATATCACGGCATCCAATGCTGCAAAGAAAGCTATGTGGTTAAGAAAGTTCATCATCGAGCTTGAAGTGGCACCCTCCATCAATGGTCTAGTTCTACTTTACTACAATAGTACTGGAGCCATAGCTCAGGCAAAGGAGCCGAAGGCACATCAACGGATAAAGCATATTCTGCATCACTACCATCTTGTCTGAGAAATCATAGATCGAGGTGGTGTCGACCTTCAAAAGATTGACAGAAAGGATAATCTGGCTGACCCATTAACTAAAGCCCTTACGGTAAAGGAGTTCGAAGATCACAAAATAAAGATGGGTATACGATACTGTATCGATTGGCTTTAGTACAAGTGGAAGTTGTTGGAAAATATATCCAAAAATCAATCATCAATCTATTAATGGTTGTACTATTTGATGTAATTATATATAAATTAATTAATAAAATATTTATTTAATAATTTTTATCATAAATTTGTACATCTTCTATATCGAACTTCTGTATTATGATGAAGGTCCTTAGAACTATTTTAAATCGATAAAGGAGAATTTATCGTTTAGTCCTTAAATGAGTTCGTGACCAAATGATATGCTATTACTAGGATGATAGACATATCAAGTGTAGGTCATTGTATGCCATATAGGTTGGTTGTCCTCTTAACCAAGGAGCATGGAGACACTAGTATGGCATGCAGGTGAAATGTAAGAGTATATTTCACTGAACATGACCAACTTTGGAGTACTTTACTGTCAAGAGTCACTCCAAAGGGATATAAGTATAAGTGTCCCTCTGACTTGAAATCACCATGGTGACTTGCAAGTAACTCATTATACTTTTATGCTGGACTATCTGAATTTCTAATTCAGGATCGAAAGATTTTTAGACACAGTCAAGTACTTGTGAAGTCGGTGCGTGAGTCAAGATAGAATTGACCACTCCAAAAGATTGGAGAAAATACCTTGTGTTTTAATTTAGTAAGATCTTGGCCAGGACAATCCTTGCGAGGAGTCACAGGATTTATCAGGTTGAGACATATAATGGATGTACAGTTAAGAGTTGACAGTTTAAACTCTAAGTCATCCTAGCATCAAGGGTCAAAGGGATAAATTATATAATAACTATATCTAAATAGGTTCTTGAGTGTTGCTTTACATACATTCGACCTATCCAGACGTCAGGTACCATTACTAGATGGTTACTCCGATTGGTACAGAAATCAATTCCTATGCTACTGACTTAGGTTTGAACCTATAGAGCCACACACATTAAAAGTTTTTCTTCGATCACATGAGTAATCTGAAGAGTCTCAGTGGATGGAGATTTTGATGAAGAGTCCCACTGGACAGAGACTCTGCTGAAGAGTCTCACTAGATGGGGATTCTAGAGAAGAGTCTCACTAAACTTAGACTCTATCATTAATAAAGGATTAATTAGTGATTAGATCACTAATTATCTCAATTTGATTGAGCATTAAATTTTGGATCAAGTTTGATTGAATTAGATTCAATCAGGTCAAGTCTGATTAGGTTATGAGATGACCTAATCAATAAGCGAGAAATGATCCTGATTTGATCGGATCTATGGCTCAATTAATTTATTGATTTGATCAAATTTAATTAAGATTATAAGAGTCTAGTTAGATTAGGTTCACCATATTTTATTTGGATCTAATTGGATTGGGTTTGAAATAAATCTAATTGGTTAAACCCTAGAGTCCCAAATGAGTGGGACTCTCTCCATTGCGCCACCCAAATTGTCTCACACCTTTTCTCATCATATAAAATTAGTTTATATATGAGAAAACTAAAAAATAATCTTTCTTTTATCATCCATTATGGATAGAAATTAGTTGGTTTTGATTTAAATTCAAATTGGTTTGAATTTCAACTTAAAACCTTATCCATATCCTTCCACACATTGGCAGTTTTTGAAGGTGCCCATTGTGTGCGAGAAAAGGAAGTCTTCTTGATAGTTTTTCATATCTAATTTTTTTTGATAAGTCTCTCTTTAAGTCAAATAAGGGTGAAAAAAAGTTAGAGTCAAATTGAATTTCAAAATGGTTTGAATTATAACAAACTCCAGCCACTATCCTGTCTTACCTGGGTTGTGCGACAACCATAAAAGGGCCATAATTTTGTAAGCCAAACATTGAGAGATCTTCACCATGAGATACCAAAGAGAAAGAGGATCAAAAATTTTTCTTTGAGATGTGAGGTTTGGGTGGGTTTCCTTCTTTCTTGGCATGAACAAAAGATGAGACCAATCTCCTCTCAAGTGAGCGACCTAGAATTGTTCTAGGGTTTTTGGATGAGGGAAAAATAAAAAAAAAGAGAGTATTCATCTATTTTTCTCCACCATCCAGCATCCTCCTCTAATCCATCTTCAACATTGATAAGGTTCGAGGCGATCAAAGAAGGAGATCAAATCAGATCTACCATCAGAAGCTGATTGCACGAGCTAGCACTCCTATGGAGGACTGATTGATCCAAAGGCTTCATGTGGACCATCCGTAGAGGCCAGATGCTTGTGCAGCTATGAGCGATCAGAGAGAACTTTCAGATCTACATTCTCAATTGTGGAGTTCAACTATGCACACTCAGGTATTGGGTTTGGAACCCTAAAAGTAGTAGATTAGATCTATTACTAAATGCTGTTTTTAGTTCACATGCTTGTCATTTTAGATTTAGATTTTTATGCATATAAATTCATATCATCGATCTATTTATAGAAGTTTTAAGATTAGATCTTATACATATATTTATAGATTAAATAGTTTAAACTAATATTCTTCAGCTAAAAAATTTTTGAAATGCATGCATGAAATCCCTACGCATCCTAACACCTTTCTCTCTTTCTTTCTAGAATTTTAACATGCCCTCAAAGAGAACCCATGCCTAAAAGAAGGCTTTCAGATACATCTCCATGTCCCAAAGCCTTCTATTTAAATAAGAGGCATCCAAGGATGATAAGGCTAGAGGTGTAAGACTAGGTTTGACAGGAACAAACCCAATCAAAATAAGAGTCCTATTTTGATCCAATCAAAATCAAATCGAATCAGATTTGATCTCAAACAAAAATGGACATAAGAGAGGTAGAAGGTGCTTAGGCTGGTCCAACCACATACCAAATTAGATTTGACATTTGGCTTAAGTGGTGAAAAAAGAGAGATGGTGCCAAAGAGAAATCCTAGTCCAACTAGGATTTATTTTTTGGCTGATTTAAATCCAATTTAAATCTGATTTAATTTTAACTAATTTAGGACTAGTTAGCAACCAAATTAAGTTAATTATTAGTATAATTAAGAACTTAATTAAATCTAGATTAAATCCTAATCTAATTAGAAAATTGATTCAATCAAGTCTTAGTCAAAGTAGGAATTATTCTCCTTATGCAATTGGATTATCTCATAAATTAGTTAGGCTTAATCTAATCAAACCCAAACCAATCTAAATTGAATCTAATTCAATTAGATTTGATTTGAATATTTTAGCTCAATCAGAATGAGCCAAACAGTAATCTAATTGCTAATTGATCTTCCTATAATTCACTAATACTTAGTGAATCTTTCAATTCTAACTTTTGCATTGGATTAGTCATCAATCATATTGATAATTAAATTTTATTTCGATTCATAATAACAATTGAATCATCTGATGATCAGAAATATCTATTGTGTATGACTCTATAGGTTCTATTCTGTCTGATAGTGAGATATACCATGATCTCTATCATAGTATCATTGAAACTCTTTTCAATAGATCAGAGACGATTCCACTCTCACTCAACAAGGATTGTCGATCCAAAACAATCCTAATGAGCTCTCACAATTCATCATGACACCTAGCAGTATGTAGTGACAATCCAGTAAAATAAAAGTGATGAATCTTTAGATACAGTTATCGTATAATTCAATCTCTCTATCATGAGTTCTGATCAGATGGCAGGTTATGGATAAATCATCAAATCTCAATATCGGTCATATGATAGATTCAATTTACTCGAGTCTGACTATAATTCTCATAAAAATTCTTTCTATCAATCACACTACATTGATCATAGACTTAAAGACTCAGCCTCTTAAATTTTATAAGACTACTCTCTTCTGCTAAGGTTGATAGATCCCATCTAGATGTGCACCCTACTCCTACAGTGCACCAACTATCACCAACATCCACTATAAAGACTCATTAAGATTATATTTTTGTATAGTCAAATTCTAGCAGCCTCACCGTAAGCAGTTGTAGCATCGCAAATCAAAAGATCAGTCACACTACTACAGTATCGAGAAAGTCACTAACGAGTGAGCAGACATCCATGTAACTGCTCGTGTTGGTCATGCTAGTGTTAGTTATTCTCTAATAACCATCTGTACTCTCACTCCAGTGTCCTACACTATAAATTTCAGACTTATCTGTCCAATGGAAGCAATCCATGTACTAGTCTATCTCGATCAATTATCATCTCCATAATGATCCTACGATCGGAAGAAATTTTAGAATTAACCACCAATGATACATACCTCAAATTCTTAACTCTTCAAGAATATGTGTCATCATCTTGTTAATCCCTTGGATGATTCATGAATACTTATGCAACATGAATAAAAATAAACTATCCATCAAGTATAAAATTATGTTCTAAAAATATGATATGCGTCAGTTAAAATTGGCTTCCAGGATATATATCTAACAATCTCCTACTTGCACTAAAGCCAATCTGCCATATATCTAAGCCCCATCTTCTCAAGACAAGCTTGGGTATTCGGCTGACTAAGTGACTTAACCAGTAGATCTACCACATCCCATGTGGAGTCTACTCTCTACACCTCTATGTATTTCTACTCGAGGTAGTCGCATATATAGCCACTCTATATGCTTAAACTTCTAGTGAGATCTTGGCTCCTTAGCAAGGACTATGGTGCCATTGTCTTTACAGTACGGTGTCATGATATCTGATGGTATGATATCAGGTCTGCAACTAACATTAGAACTAGAATGCATCCTACACATCTACAGCATACTCAGCTTCTATTGATCGATTTACTTGGACCCCTTCCAATATACCAAATCAACTATTGCACAGGAATATATTCTAATATAGATATTCTAATATCAGCATCTGTGTATCCTCTCACTCCTAGCTCTGACCCTTTTTCAAAGATCAAGAATAAATCTTTAGTCCTTCTCAAGTACTTAAAGAATATTTTTATAGCTATCCAGTGCTCCTAGCTTGGATTCGACTGATATCTGCTCATGACATTCATAGCAATGGCTATATCAGATTGAGTACATAGCATAGCATACTCCTATGCCCAAGATGATAGCAGACCCCTCTTAGAGTTTTCTATGCTGAACTCTTTCAGCATCTCCTCCATATACCTTTTTGTGAAAACCCAAGCATCCACTTAGATCTATCTCTATAGATCTTTATATTTTCAGAATATGGGATGCTTGCCCTAGATCATTCATAGAGAATTCTATATACAACTATATTTTAACCAATGTCAATATAGGACACTCCAAATTAGGAGGATGTTGTCTACGTAGATTATGGAGAACGTGACAGCACTTTCACTGACCTTTATGTAAAGACATAATTCCTCCTCGTTCTTGATGAAATCAACCAATTTGATCACATCATTGAAATGAGTGTTCCAACTCTAATGCTTGCAGACTTTGTGATTTCCATCATAGAAAGTAAAATTCATAGGCTACTCCATACAGATATCTTCTCAAGATATCTAATTAGAAAAGCTATTTTACATCCCTTTCTCAGAGTCGATGTCCAATATCACTTCATTGTAGATTTTGAGATCATCTCTATATTCTCTATCTCCCATGAGAAATACTTTCTTTGCATCTTTTGTAAGCATATTTGAGTACCTTTCATAAGGATGGGAGATCCTATTAGATCATCGAGGTAGAAGAGGTACTATATATACTGGCTAATTATGAATAAGTTCTATAAATCCTATGACTTGTTTCTCTTCAGAGACTCTCTCTTTGAGTTTAACTTTCTCCCACTGCTTTATCTTGGATAAACTATTTTTTGAAGAAGATAGCATGACAGCTCACAATCACATTATAATCCTATGGGAGAGAAAGTAGTATCCCAAACTCTTTAGGATACCATATGAAACAAGCTCTCATAGACCTCACTGCTAACATGTCCGCCTACTATTGCTTGATATGAGCTAGATATCCTCAAATCTTGAGATGATCAAGATTTAATTTTTTATCATGCCATATCTCATATGGTGTGATAGAAACAGATTTAGAGAGAATCCTATTCAATAGGTAAATTTCAAAAGTAACGCATATCCCCAAAGAAATAAAGATAAATCAATAAAGTTTATCATAGACCGATCCATATTTCCTATGGTCCTAATCCTCCTCTCAAGTATCTCGTTGAGCTGACGTGTACTAGGAGGGGACCACCATGAAACTATACTATTCTTATGAGATAATCGAGAAATTCTTTACTTTAGTATTGCATCCTCGATCTGATTGAAGTATCTTTATAATTTTTTTGATTTACTTCTTTACTTCACATCTGAATTCTTTGAACTTTTCAAAGGATTCATATTTGTATCTCATACATATACCCATACTGTAAAAGATTATCGATAAAGGTAATGAAATAGAGATAATCTCCCTTGATTGGCACATCAAATGGGCCACACACATTAAATTGTACCAGGATTAGTATCTTAGTGGTCCTTATCCCTTGTCCCACAAGAGCAACTTGATCATTTTTTTCAAAGAGATGATACACAGACTAGATATGACTCAGCAGTTAATGAGCCCAAAAGCTCATGTTTCTCCACTCTGTTAATCATTTCTTCTCCTATATGACCCAGCCTAAGGTACCATATATACTTCAGATTTATCTCAACTCTGAATCTCTGAGATCCAACGGCATTCACTGCTTGCCCAAAAAATTTACAAATACATCACCATATAAATGATAGAGACTGTCTCTAAGAACTAAATCCTGATGGTAGTCATAAAGGATAGGTGCCCATAGCTACAGTAGCAACTCTTGCCCTATTGCTGACTTGAAGAGTTACTTTACCTTTTCTCAGCCCTCTACATTCCCTTAGACCCTACAATGAAGTGCATAAATAGGTACTAGAGTCTAACGTTCAACTAGGAGAAGAAAAAACTGTAAGGTTAGTTTTGAGCAATTCTAACATGCCTTCTCAAGGTGTGTCCTTGTTTCCTTAGGCTCTCTAGGTGTATACTCCTTGAACATTTCAAGGTCCCAATAGCAGTTATCAATATATTGACCTATTCAAATATGACGCTATCATAGTCATTCATATGGTTTTACCATAAACTATCCATACAATTCAAGAAGAGATCGAAAGATCAAATTCACTAGCAATGCCTTATGCATGATCATGTGGAGCTTTTCAAGCTTTTTAATATCCTTGATCATTATCAAATAATGATCATCAACAAACTGCCCATTGCACATCTCACACACTGTGTGACTCTGATCACCTCACAACACTTGTAGATGAGTCAATATATTCTTGACAGTGTACATGTTCTCATGCATGTGTTGAGTTCATCTGACATGGATGCCAACATATAGCACCTACCCTCATCGTCATCATCCATCCATTTATCAATATAGCTCGTTGATCATGTATTGGATGAGCTGATAACATAGAGATATCTTGGTCGAGAACAAGGTTTAATTTTCTAAAAAATTAAAAATGATTCTTAGATTTTTGGGCCAGTCTATGTAATTAGTTTTGATTAAACAGTTAATATCTAGGATTTAAACTAGAGGATTTGAAGTGACACAATAAATAGCAGAGAGTAAAAATTTTAGTTAGATGCTTGTACTTGATTTTATATTTACTCTAGAGACTTTTAGAAGCAAATAGGCTCTACAAATTTTTCGGATCCCTACACTCTTTGGGTGAAGAAGTGAAAACTCTAACGTATAATTGGATTTCTAGGGATGCTACGGTCCCACTGATGCCGTGTACCTCATCTGATAGATATTAATAATACGTATATCGATGCATGGACAACTCTTTGCTCAGATGCTTCTCTAAGTATGTTGCAGCGACTTAATCTCTAATCATGTGGGCTCATCTAACAGATATTGATCACATTCTTTAGTTAAGCTTGACACACTATTTATAAGCAAGTACAAAGCCATTATTGGATCTCTCATCTGACAGATATTGGATCCAATCCCATCCTTATCCTGGAGCAACTCTTTGCTAATAGAGTCCTTGCATGTTCTTGATGCAACTGAATCATTATAACCAGTTGAGAATAATCAACATTAGTAGTATGCCAGCACATCTACAATAGTAGAAGATCTCTGAACTTAATATTTATGAAGAGATTTAGGTTTAGATCTCATTTAATCAATTATCACATGGTTGATCTAATTGGTATAGGCTGAATCAATCTATCAAGCAACCATATTTAAGACTCAATCTTTCAAATTGGTCAGACAAACAGAGATCATGGGAGTCTTCCCCTTGATGGATCAAGGGTCCTAATTAAACAACCACTCTCAATTACTTATCTTGGACATCAATTGATCAATTAGTCCAAATAGATTAGCTTAGGCGAATCAGGCTCGAGCCACAAAGCTAATTAGGTCCTGAGTTAATCGATTTATATATGGATATCAATTGATTCGATCAATAATGATTATATGATCTTAAGCTCTATTGATCTTATCCTAATCAATCTTAACTCGATTTGATCAACTGCTAAATCAATTTAGACCATTATGTTCAAATCAAAGATCCTAGGTATAATCTAATTACATTATCTAACTTAATCTACCCATGACCAATCTCTCATGCACAAACATAAATTTTAGATCTTAAATCTAAATTTTTAAATATAAATTTTTTATATGAAAAATAAATTTTGGATCTCAAAATAATTTTCAGATCATGCATACAATCATATATCACATATATGAATAAAATTCAGATCATAAAAACTAATTTCAGACCTAAGCATACTGTCATATATCATACATACGAATCAAATTTAGATCTCAAAACTCTTTTTAGAACTAAACATAAAACCATACATCTCATGTACAAATTAAAAATTAAATTTTAAAAATTCTTTTCAAATCATGCGTGTTATGGTATCGAAACTAGTTTTCATTTTTTAGATGTATGAAATAATTTCAGATCTAAGCCACTACCCATATATCTCATATATGACATATAATCAGATCTAAAAACTAATTTTTTAGATCTAAATTGACAATCATATATCTCATACATGATTTAAAATTAGATCTAAAAATATTTAGCATTGATATAGGATAATCTTTTCAACATAAGGGGCAAACTCTTTACTAGGACAGCCTTGTTTCATATCAATGTCGAACAAATCATGATATATCAAATCTAAAAATATTCATATATCTCATACATGAATAAAATCAGATCTAAAATTTTGAAAGGATTTTTTAAAACATCTAACATTGATATAGGACAGCTTTTTCAATATAAGAGATAAACCTTATGCTAGGACAACCTTGTTTTATACCGATGTCAGATCTATATCAGATTAATTTCATATCTGATTTAAAAATTAGATCTACCCATGGCTCTAATACCATCAATGGATTTTAGATATTTTACATACAAATTTCAAAATAATTTTGAATTTAAGTAGTAGAAGTCAAAATTAAAACAGTTTTAATTCTACACATGCATAGATCAAAATCTTATACCTAGTGATCTAGTTCATATGATGATAAATAAGATATAAACTATCTAATTTTAAATATTAAAAATTTATTTATGATCAAATCACATATCTGAATCGTAGAACTTCTCGAATCCGAATGTGTGGATGCCTTCTGGTTCTGATGTAGCCGCACACATGTCCAACCTCTATGGGTATCTACACGAGGTCTGATCTGATTAGAGGCTCTATATTCTTTTGAAGTGCTCACTCCCTTGCAGAGAATGCTTCCTTAATGGTTGAACAAGATCTTCTTCAATCTCCAAGATAATCTCAAGAAGGAAGAAGGTAAGGTGTAGGAGGAAGAGGAGGAAGACTTGGAGAAGAGAGAATCTTTTCCTCTTTCTCCCTAGAATTTTCTCACACCCCCAAAGAGAACCCACATCCAAAAGAAGGCTTTTAGATGCTTCTCTATATTTGAAAGCCCCTCTATTTAAATAGGAGGCATCCAAGGTTGATAAGGCTAGGGTTTGTGTAAGACTAGGTTTAACAGGATCAAACCCAATCAAATTGGAAGTCCTATTTTGATCCAATCAAAACCAGATTAAATTAGATTTGGTCTCAAATAAAAATGAATATAAGAGACATGGTGTGGAGGTGCTTGGTCTTGTCCAACCATATACCAAATCAGATTTGGCATTGGGCTTAGGTGGTGTAAAAAGAGAGGTGGCATCAAAGAGAAATCCTAATCCAACTAGCATTCATTTGTTTGCTAATTTAAATCTGATTGAATCCTAACCAATTTAGGATTAGTTAGCAATCAAATTAAGTTAATTTTTAATCTAATTAGAAATTGATTAAATCTAGATTAAATCTTAATCAAATTAAAAAATTGATTCAGTTAAGTCTTATTCAAAGTAGGAATTGTTCTCCTTATGCAATTGGATCATCTCATAAACCAATTAGACTTGATCTAATCAAATCTAAATCAATCTAAATTGAATCTAATTTAATTTGATTTGATTTGAATCTCATAGCTCAATTAGATTGAGCCAGACAGTAATCTACCTGCTAATTGATCCTCTTACAATTCACTAACACTTAGTGAATCTTTGAATTCTAACTTTTGTATTGGATTAATCATCAATCATATTGATAATTATTATGATTTATAATAACAACTCAACATCTGATCGATCAAAAATTTCTATTGTGTATGACCCCATAAGTTCTATTTCATCTGATAGTGAGATATATCATGACTTCTATCATAGTTTCATTGAAACTCTTTTCAATGGATCGAAAATGATTTCATTCTTACTTAACAAAGATTGTCGATCCAGAACAATCCTAGTGAGCTCTCACAATCTATCAGTAATACCTAACATATGTAGTGATAATCCAATAGAATAAAAATGATGAATCTTTAGGTACAGTTATCATATGAATCAGTTCCTCTATCCTGAGTTCCGATCAGATGACAGGTCATAGATAAATCATCAAATCTCAACATTGGTCATATGATGGATTCAATTAGCTCGAGTCGACTGTAATTCTTATGAAATTTTTTTTCTATCAATCACACTACTTTGATTATAGACTTAAGGACTCAGCCTCCTAAATTTTATAGGACTACTTTCTTCTGCTAAGTCAATAGATCCCATCCAGATGTGTATCTTGCTCCTACAATAAATCAACTATCACCAACATCCACTATAAAGATTCATTGAGATCATATTTTGTATAATCAAACTCCATTCATCTCACTGTGAGCAGTTGTGATACTACAGATCAAAGGACTAGTCACACTACTACAGCATCGAAAAAATTACTAACAAGTGAGCAAACATCTATGTGACTTCTCATATTGATCATGCTAGTATTAGTTGTTGCCTAACAATCATCTGTACTCTCGCTCTAGTGTCCCTACACTATAGACTCGAGACTCTTCTATCTAAAGAAAATAATCTATGCATTAGTCTATCTAGATCAATCACCATCTCCATGATGATCCTACGACTGAGAGTAATTTAGAAATTAACCATCAATGACTCATGCCTAAAATTCTCAACTCTTTGAGAATATGTGTCATCATCTTGTTAATCCTTTGGATGATTTATGGACACTTATATAGCATGAATGAAAATAAATGATCGTCAAGTATAAAATCATATCTTAAAAATATAATATTTATCTATCAAAATTGACTTCTAAGACATACATTCAACACCCCTCCCCTCTCCGACGACAATAACCCCCCTCCCATTCCATGACACCAGCACCCCCTCCCCCCTTTCCTGGTCCTAACCGTTGCACGCACTGCCCCCTTCCCCCCAGCCCACCTGCCTATGACAACCCCCCCTCTCCTTTTTGATGACAACAGCTGCCTTCCTCTTCACGACACCAGCACTCCCTCCCCCCTCAACTGACCTTAACCACCGCCTTTGAGGTATGTTCTTCTCTTTCTTATTCTCTTGCTCTTTCTCTCTCCTAATTTGATCGAAATTTCTTGGATTATCACCAAAATTCTAGGGTTATAAGCTAATTTTATGCTTTCTAATCATTAATGTGGCTATCATTTATTTATTCATGCATTTGTGGATCTAGAAATGTAGGTTAATTTTCTATTTTTTATGTTAAATCTGAGAATAATAACATTAATTAGTTAAAATCCAAATTAAAATCTTAAACCGTAGATCCTAAATCCTAAACTCTAAATCTTAAACTCTAAAACCTAAATCCAACTATGTTAATTTTTAATAAACCTAATTGTCCATCTGAAACTTGTAAAAATCGATATCTGGATGATAGGGAACTAGTTGCTGTGCATTTACATGTATTACTTAATTGTGATGAGATTCAACCATATATTGGATAAGCAAAAATACTTGATGATTAATTAACTTCACATTATATTGAATATCACACTACTAATAGTATTATAATTGTCGAATATTTTGTTCAATATTTACAAGCATCTACACCAAATATCAGTGCCACTGACATTGATGCCAGAATTGCATATGAGTTTTCATATTAGTTTTGGACTTATGTAAGTATCATTACAAGAAAATAGTATAATAGCAATGGCAAACAAACCATCGCTAATTAATAGTAATATTTACTGACTACTTATTATGATAGAAATTAAATCCATCGTTCAAAGGGTGAAGACTTATTGTCGTTGCTATAAATTTAATTTTAAATAATTAGCATTAGCGACAGCTTTAACGATGTAAAATAGTCATTGCTAATACTTTATCCTAAAAATCACCCCCATCTCCGATTGCTTGATTTCATTCTCCATCGTCTCCCCCTTCATCCCTCACCTCCAGTCCCCCTTCTTCCCCCATCATGCTGTCAGAGCCCCCATCCTTACGCCCCAACCCCTACACTGCCATCCCCTCCTTGGATCTGACGTCCCCATGTCAGATTGACCGTCCCTGAACCCACACCCACCCCTTCTTCCCCACCTCCCCCCTTCTACCCCCAATGCTGTCAGAAACTTATCAAAGCCCCCATCTCGATGCCCCAGCCTCCCCGCTTCTTCCTCGCCTCCCCCCTTCTTCCTCCATCACTATCCTGACATCGGATCGACTTTCCCCTTGCTAGATCTTTCTTTCCCCACCCCCCTTCTTGCCCCGCCTACCCCCTTCTTCTTCCCCAGTCGTGCCGTCGGAATATTGCACGATCGGACCCGCACCCCAATCCCTATACTGCCTTCTCTTCTTTCCTGTGTCATTTGGTGAGTACTAGCGACGGTGATAGTGACAGAATGAAGCTCTTTGATAAGAGTAGTCCTATTGCCTTCAATGGTAGGGGTTTGAGATCAGACCATCGTTGGACTAGATCTGACCCGCTCATCTACTCCGATGGTAGTGGAAGTAGCTCGATGAGTTCTCCAATGACCAATGTCTTCCGACGGAGAACATCTGCTGCTTGGGGTTAATTGACAAGATCCAGATGGCGACGTTGATGAGCTTTCTTTCGATCCATCACAAATGATATGGGGCAGTCTGATTGGATTCAGACTGGGCTCAGACCTCATATTTTAAAAGATTCTAGAGCCTAGGCCCAGCCCGAAGCTCAAAAAAAATTTTTGAGTCAGGCTCAGGCGGGGATGTGACCTGACCCAGCTTGGTCCGTTTCAGCCCTATTTACAATGCTGCTTGATACTTTGAAACCTCCATGGTGAGATTTGTCTAGATGCCATGCTGGTATGCTAGCATGGCCTAATCGTCTATCACTCCCCAAGTCCGCATGCGCAGGATGCGCATGTTAGCCCTTCCTATTTGCAATGCTACAAGATACTTTGGAACCCCCTAATTTAAAAATTTTAAAAATATTGTATTGCATAGGATCATAGACCCATCTTTTGATTAATATATATATTCTATGACATCCATACATTTATATATTTTTGTGTGGGTGGGAGAGTTATGTACATTTGATCAATTGATTGTCTAGTATGGATAGTTTAAAAAATATAATTAATTCTATAGGTCATTATAGTAATCTAACGATATGATGAGAACTCGAGAAAAATTTCGGACAATATTTTTCTTTAGTTCTCCTCACACATCTAATACCATGTGGGGGAGAACTAAGGGGAGATACTGTTAAAATTTTTTGCAGCCTCTATTGCATATCATTTGCTTACTGCACTTGACCTATAGAATTAATACAATTTCTGAATGGGATAGGACCTTTTATACCTATTAGTTGATGGTAGGATACAATTATTATATAAGCCATTCGAAATGATAAAATAATCATTTAGCAATTACCTTGTATTTGTATATGCAGAATTCTTAAGTAGTGTGCCATGGAACATAGTTGGATGGACCATCGAGTAGTCGATGGGGTGTTTTCTATTGAATATAAGGAGGGTGTAGAGTACTTCTGTAATTATGCTTTTGAAAATGTGGCACTCTTACATCAAGGGTGAGTTCATTACCTTGTAAGAGATGTGGCAATGAGAGATGCTTGATAGTAATACAATGATTGTCATTTATATAGGAGAAGAGGAAGAAAAGAATGAAGTGAAAAAAGAGAAAGAAGAGGAGGAAGAGAAATAATCAAAAGAAGAATTTGAGGAGTACCAAACATCTAAAGAGGTCGATAAGTAGTGGACCCCAGGAAGGAAGGAGTCAATCTTAAGGACAAAGAAGTCAACTTTGGTTCATTGGAGAACACCCCCAAGGTAGATGGAGGTGACTCCTGAATAATTGGAGTCGACCCCAGGGAAGATGGGGCCATTTTTATCTTTGTGGTGCAGTTATTTGTTTTGCTTTTCATACTTGCCTTACAAGACTTCAATTATTACATTGCTTGCCATAATTGTATAATTAATTTATGAATCTATTTATTTTTATTTTAAAAATTACAGAATGACTACTCCAAGAGAATAGAGCCATGCTAGTCAAAGAGAGATCTCTAGAGGATAGAGCTCTAGAGGAGAGAGCTCTTGTGCGGCCAGTGAAAAAAATCACAAGAATTTCATGCATGTATTTTTTAATTTTGTAGTGGAATAACTTTGGATTAAATATTTTAATCTATAATACAAGCATATGAGCTGATCATCAAACACCCTACATTAGGATCTATGACATGTATATATGCATATAAAAATTTGAACAAAAAAAATCTACATGATGTGCGTGAAAACAAGTAAAGCAGTAGATCTAATCTACAATAACTAGAGATTCAAACCCAATATCTAAGTATGGATAGTCGAATATCGTACAGTCACATAGTATATCCGACCTCTATGAAATATCCACATGAAGCCCTGATTCCGATCTACTATCTCTGAGAGTACTAGCTCGCGAAAATAGCTTCCGATGGTTCATCTGATTGGATCTTCTTCTCCAATCACCTCAAACCTTTTTGAGATTGAAGATGGATCAATGGAGGTTGCTAAAGTATGAAAGAAAAGTAGAGAATCTCGCAGATTTGATCTGGAACTCCCTCTCCAAAACTATTGAGCACCAAGGTTGAACTCTCACCAAAGAAGAGATTGTTCTCTTCTAATCACTCGCCAAAAAAAAATATGCCCACCCCAGATCCTCACACCCAAGACCCTGAGTTCAGCCCCTCTCTTCTTGCTCTAATTCTTGGTGGAAAAAATCTGAGATGCAATGCATGAAAAAAGACTCCTTTTATGATTGCCGATCAAAGGTGTTAGGATAGGATAAGTGCCCGTTCAAAGTTGAAATTCGAATCTCATTTGAACTCAAACCAAACTGACCTTATCCTCATCCAACCTCTAATCAAAGAAATGCTGAACATAAGGAAATAGGCATGGAAAATCATCATGAGCTGCTCCTTTTTGTCGCACAAAAAGAGCTTCTCAAGGTGGCCGGCACGGGGTGGGGATTAAGATAAGTTTTCAATCAGTTTTAAAACTCCTTTTAAATTCAAATAAAAATCAACCAATCCTAATCCAAGTGAGTGACAAAGAGGAGTATTTGTTGGAGAAATTTTACACACAAACAAGTTTTATGCGAATGAGTTATGGCATGGAGAAAGTTGGTGGCGCAAGAGAGCTCAAAATTTGAATTTTGAATTCAATCTTGAATTCGAAATTCAAGTTGATTTCAAATTTAAAATAAGTTTGATTCAATCAAACTCTATCTAATTAGAAGTGACTAAACCCAATCTATTTTGATCCTAACTCAATTAGGAATTAATTTGGTTCAAGTCTTGATCAAATCAGGGCTTAATCTTCTTAGCGATTAGGTCATCCTATAACCTAATCATATTTGACCCAATTGAATCTAATTCAATTAGATTTAATTTAAACTTCAATGCTGAATTAAATTGAATTAATTAATAATCTAATTGTTGACTAATCCTCCTAAACATCACTAACTCTTAATGAATAAATTTACTACAACTGTTGCTCAGGGTTAATCATCAATCGTGTCAACGATTTTACCTTCGAATGATTTTTAATCATCAATTAGCTATATGATTAGGGAGGTACTTCTTATATATGTGACTTCATAGGTTCAAACCTAAGTCGGTAGCACTAGAATAAATTTTCATACCAATCGAAGTGATCATCTAGCAATAGTACCTGACATCCAAATAGGTTGAATGTGTGCGAAGCAACATCCAAGATCTTAATGACTATAGTTACCATATAATTTATCCCTTTGACCTTTGATGCTCTAGATGACTTCAGAGTTAACTATCAACTCTTGATCAGTACATCCTAATTATGTCTCAACCTAATTAATCTTGTGACTCCTCACAAAGATTATCCTGGTCAAGATTTTATTAAATTAAAAACACATCTAAGCATACTCTTCATTGATTTGGAGTGGTCAATTCCATCTTGACTTACACACCGACTGCACAAGTACTTGATTATATCCAGAAATCTTCTGACTTTGAATTAGAAATTCAGATAGTTTGACATCAAATCATAGTGAGTTGCTTGCAAGTCATCATGGTGACCTCAGATTGGAGGGATACTTATACTCATATTCCTTCGGAGTAACTCTTGATAGTAGAGTGCTCTAGAATTAGTCATGTTTAGTGAGATGTACTTCTATGTCTCATTTGCATGTCATGCTAGTATCTTCATACTTCTTAGTTAAGAGGACAACCAACATACATGGCATATAATGATCTACACTTGATATAGCTATCATCCTAATAATAGTATATCATTTGGTCATGAACTAGTTTTAAGAACTAAATGATATCTCCTCCTACATCGATTCAATTAGTTCTAAGGACTTCACTACAATATTGAAGTTCATAGAAGATGTACATAAGTACTAAAGAAAGCCAAATAATGATTTATCAATAATTAACAATTTATATATAATTTATAAAAATAAGCTTAACCATCAACAAGCTGATGATTGATTTTGGAACACATTTCTCAACAACTTTCATTTGAACTAAAGTCAATCGGTACAGTATCGTATACCCATCTTTGATTTATGATTTTTGAACTCCTTGATACTGAAGGCTTTAGTAAATAGGTCAATCATATTCTTCTTTCCATCGACCTTTTAAAGCTCGACGTCATCTCGATCCACTATCTCTTAAACAAGGTGGTAGCGATGCAGAATATGCTTCGTATGTTGATGGGCCTTCAGTTCCTTCACCTCAGCAATGGCTCCAGTGCTGTCATAGTAGAGCAAAACTAGACCATCAATGAAGGGTGCCACTTCGAGCTCGCTGATAAATTTTCTCAGTCACACAGCTTTCTTGGCAGCATCAGATGCTGCAATGTACTCTGCCACACAGACTGAGTCGGCCACAGTATGCTGCTTAAATTTTTTTTCTCAAACAGCACCATCATTTAGGGTGAAAATGTATCTCGACACACTCTTACTATCATCACGATCTAATTGAAAGCTGAAATCAGTATATTTCACTAGTTTCTCAAATTCTCCATAAAGGAGCCATTGGTCCTTAGTATTTTTTAAATACTTAAAGATGATTTTTGTAACCTTCCAATGGTTCTCACCTGGATCAGACTAGTATTTACTTACTACTCTTAGTGAGAATGCCACATCCAACCTCATACATATCATAGAGTACATTATAGAACTACTACCGAAGCATACAGGATTCTACTCATACACTCTTTCTCTTGAGAGGTTGTCGGATAATCTTTTTTTGAGAGAGAAATTTTATGGCCTGTCGAAAGATAGTCTTTCTTGAAATTCACCATGCTAAATTGTTTCAGCCTTTTAGATCTATCTCTATAGATCTTCATCCCTAGGATGTAGGTGGCTTCTTCTAAATCCTTCACAGAGAATTATGACGATAGCCATACTTTTATTTCCTGTAATGCAGAGACATCATTCTCGATTAAGAGAATATCATTCACATACAAAATAAGAAATATGACAACAAAACTATTAGCCCATTTATATATGTAGGATTTCTCTCATTCTTAACGAAAACATACGTTCTGATTATTTTATCAAAATGCATATTTCAACTCCGAGATGCTTGCTTCAATCAATAAATAGAACTCTGAAGCTTGCACATCTTAGACTCATCTATGGATACGAACTCTTCAAGTTGTATTATATACACCTTTCATCCAACTTTCTATTTAGGAAAGCTGTCTTCATATCTATTTGCCAGATTTCATAGTCCAGATATGCTGCTATCGTAAGCCTAATCTGAATAGATTTGGGTATTGCCACAGAAGAAAACATCTCATCATAGTCAATACTATAATGCTAATGATATCTTTTAGCAATCAGATGGGCTTTCTAGGTCTCCACCTTTCCATCTGTGCCTCTTATTTTTTTTGAAGACCCACTTACACTCCATAGATTTTATCCCTTCAGGTAGATCAACAAGTGTCCACACACTGTTGACCTTCATGGACTTTATTTCAGACTTCATGGCATCAAGCCATTTTTCAGAGTTAGACCTCTACATCACATTCATATAGGTGATCAGATCTTCATCATTCTCATCAAGTTCAATAGGATCACCATCCCAGAATAAGAAACCATAGTATCTGTCCAGCTGATACGGTACTCGATCGGATCGCCTTAAGGTTGGTTCTACATTGGGCTCTGGATTTGATCTAATCAACTCTAATTCAAGTTTAGTCACTAGGGTCGGTTCTTTTACTTGTCGAACTTCATTAAGCTCGATATTTGAGGCACTGATTCTTTCACTAAGAAACTCTTTTTCTAAAAAATATGCCTTATTGCTGATGAATACTTTTTGTTCATTAGTCTGATAGAAGAAATACCCCTTAGTCTCTTTTGGGTTCCCTATAAATAAATATTTATCAGTTCTGGGTCCGAGCTTGTCCGTTTTCAAATACTTGACATAAGCAGGACATCAACAGGCCCTAGGGTGTTAGAGTATCGGCTTATGCCCTATTCACATCTCATGTGGAGTTTTACTTGCAAATGTTTTAGGAACCTTATTAAGTAAGTAACAAGCCGATTCTAATGCATATTCCCAAAAGAAGATCACCAAACTCACATAACCCATCATGGATCGAAATATATCTAATAAAGTTCGATTCCTCCTTTCAGATACTCCATTATATTGTGGGGTCCCAGGAGGGTTCCATTGAGAAAGAATCTCATTCTCTTCAAGATATATTAAAAACTCATCGATAAGGTATTCTCCTCCTTGATCTGACCGAAGAATTTTAATACTCTTATCGATTTATTTTTCTACCTCATTATGAAATCATTTGAATATTTCAAATGATTCAGACTTATGCTTCATAAGGTAGACATACCCATACCTAGATAGGTCGTCTGTGAACGTAATGAAGTAATAATATCCACCTCTAGCACTTATATTCGTAGGTCTGCAGACATTAGTATGTATTAAATTTAGAAGTTCACTGGCTCACTCATCTTTTTCAGTAAAAGATTATTTGGTCATTTTTTCATAAAGATAAGACTCATTGGTTGGTAGTGATTCATAATCACTAAATTCAAAAATTTTCTCTTATGTTAGCCTATTTATTCTATTTTTGTTAATATGACCTAGCCTACTGTGCCAAAGATAGATATCGAACATATCTTCTACTCTAGGACATTTTTCATGTGTGCACTACATTAATAGGCTACGATAATATGTAAATTCTATTATTCAATTATCTATTCATAATAGTAATATCATTCAAAATGACATTACAAAAATTTTTTTTATTGATATTTCATAACTATTTTTGGTCAAAAGATCTATAAAAATAATATTCAATAAAAAATTAGGATAGAAGTGACATTCATTGAGAACAACTATATTAGATTTGAATACAAGTTTAACAATCCCTATAGCTAGAACTAAAACTGATCTTCTATCTCCAACATTAAGGAATCTCTCATCTTCTTCAAATCTTCTACTAACCTACAGATCCTACAACGAATTGCATATGTTAATAAGGCTTCTGGTATCTAATACCCAGATAGTAGAATCAAAAATAGAGAAGTTACAAGGAGTTATCATATAAATACCTTACCCAGCAATAGTTTGCTTCTTCTTCTTATTCAATCTGTTTGGATCTAGAGAGACAAGTTACTAGGATAGTTCCTCTTCCAGTGCTTTCGCTTCTTGTAATAGAAGCATTCTATCTAACTTTGATCGATCTTGGGCTTCTTGGTCTGACTAGGCTGAAACATCCTAGCATATGCACCTTCTTATTCTTATTCTTTTTTTCTTTCTTAAAGGGTCAACGACCAGAAGAAGACCTTCTTACTAAGTTTACTGACTCATTTTGAAGCTGGTGATCCTTTTCAAAGTTCTGCAGCAACCCCAGCAACTGTGGTAGTTAACTGCAGACTTTGTCTTTCTGAAATAAGTAAGAAATGGGAGGTATGATTTAGACAAAGAGTTCAATATCATATCTTTTTCAAATTGTTCATGCAAAAAAAAACTGAGCTTGCTTAAGCATTCAATGAACTCGATTATGTACAGTACATGATCAGTAACTGATGTCCCTTCCCTCATCCGGGCGTTAAAGATAATACAACTGGTCTTGTGCCTTTTAAAATCGTCAGGAGTGCCAAAGAACTTGTTCAACATTTGAAGCATGTCCCTTGGTTGAGCATTTTCGAACCTGTAATTGAACTTGTCGCTCATCACTACCAGCATGATGTAGCGTACGTGGTTTGGTCATTGAGCCACTTTTGATAAGTATCTCAGACCGCACGATGAGCATTTGGAGCTGGCTCCTCAGGTGTCGGATCTATCAGAATGTACAAGATCCACTTGTGCTCTAGGATAATCTTCAATTTTGATATCAACTATCGAAATTGGGTCCCGTTAGCTTATCACTATCCAATAGTGATCGGAGTGATAAATAAGTGGCCATATCTAAAAAAAAATAAGATCTAATTAGTATATAAATTGATTAAGCCTAAAGACTTGAATTTTAGTCTAAAGATTCTTTCACTATTTTATACGAATTGATAGCCTTTACCACTAATTCAAAAAATTACTTTAATTCTTTAGTGGGTACTAAATCCACATAAACTATATTTGGATCCGAGTGTGGCTCGGCTAACTCTTGTGCTTCTATGGGTAGGTTCATAATCAATTATTTTTTTAAATAATTTTTAATATATTATTATACCCCAGGCTACATTTCAATAGGCTTTGGCCTCCATTGAAAGTGTTAATTAGGTCAACCATTAATATGACAAGATTCAGCACATTAGACTAATGAATGATCAGGTCTGAGTGTGGCTCGGCTAACCTGATCACCTATTAGAAGGACAGCTAAATTATTATATTATGAATGATAATTCTAATAGTTAGATGAGCACCAAGCATGTGGCACCATCTAATGATCATCATACTAAAGTGCTCATTACCATCCAACTTAATGGGTGGCAATGATTTAGTTATCCCTATAACTATTTCATTTTATGGACTTAATAATTTAAAAAATTTGATAAAATTATTTTAATAAAATTAAAAAAACTGACCAGCTAATCATAATCCTCTCACTGACTTCATCAAGTCAAATCAAAGAAGATCAGAAACAAGTCAGTTCAGGGGCACCTAAATCAGTCATACTGATTTATCTATTGACATGGGTTAGCTCGAATCAATGAGCAACCTAATTGAACACAGATTAACCATATTGGTCAGGTATGTGAGATCGATGGGAGGGATATGTCACTAACTCACCATAGACTCAATCTATGAGAGTAGCTTCTAATTAATGACCATCGGTCAAGACTGCCAAACTTACTTTAGACACCAATTGGTTCATCTATTTCAATTTGATTTGTCTAAAAACTCAAGCTCGACCACTGAGCTAGATCGAGGTCCATTTTGGTCTAATCAAAGACATGAACTTTGACCAACTATAATTATTTAGAATTGATCAAGAGAACAATTGACCCAATCAAAATTAATAGTTAATTAGATTTGATCAATTACATAATGTAGTCCATTATCTAAATGATTTCTAACCCTAGGTCTAACCCAATTAAATAGACCCAACTTGAGCTAACCCATAAACTCATGATTTATGAAAGTGGCCATAGTTCTTTGATTCTTAAATCTAGATAACTTAATTCTCAATTAAGTTTAGGACTGACATGGATTGGGGTTTGGTATTTGAAAATGGTTTCCAAATTTTGTAAAATATTTCAAAAATTTTTGTGCAATCAACAGTAAATTAATTTCAAATCTAACATATAATATATCAGATTTAAAAAAAATTTTAATCTCCTTTCATTATTCATCTTCATAGAAAAAATCATACAGCACCCCTATATGCTATAGGAGAATCCCATCGAATGGGAGGAGAGGGCCATTAAATCTTATTTTCTCCTATGACCGGATGGCTATGGGGATCTTCCCAATCTGACTATTATACTACTCAAAATTAAAAGTAATTATTTAGATCTAATTTAAATAATTAAAATTTAGATTTTATAAAGATACATGCAAAATATACATGTCATATGAACCTGGCTCTGATACTACTGAAGGAAACCGCAGGGGTTTCATACATACATTTTTTAAATTTTATAGTAGAATAATTTTGGATTAAATATTTTAATCTATAATGTAAGCAAATGATCTGATCATGAAACATCCTACATTAGGATCTATGACATGTATATATGCATATAAAAATCTGAACAACAAAAAATCTGCATGATGTGCATGAAAATAAATAAAGTAGTAGATCTAATCCACAATAACCAAGGATCTGAACCCAATACCTGAGCGTGGGTAGTCGAACGTGGTGATTCTAAACATGGATCTGAGGGTCCTCACTGGTTGCTCATAGCCACACAGTGTATCCGGCCTCTATGAAATGTCCATACGAAGCCCTGATTTCGATCTGCTGTCTCCAAGAGTACTAGCTCGCAAAAACAGCTTTCGATGGCTGATCTGATTGGATCTTCTTCTTCAATCATCTCAAACTTTTTTGAGGTTAAATATGGATCAATAGAGATCGCTGGAGTATGAAGGAAAGGTAGAGAATCTCACATATCTGGTCTCGAACTCACTCTCCAAAACTATTCAGCACCAAGGCTGAACTCTCACCAAAGAAGAGATTATTCTCTTCTAATCACACGCCAAAAAGAAAATCGCCCAACCTATCCTCACACCTAAGACCCCTGGTTTGGCCTTTCTTCTTACTCTAATTCTTGTGGGAAAAATTTGAGATGCAATGCACAAAAAAAGACTCCTTTTATGGTTGCCGATCAAAGGTGTTAGGATAGGATAAGTGCTTGTTCAAAGTTTGAATTCGAATCTCATTTGAACTCAAACCAAACTGACCTTATCCTCACCCAACCTCTAATCAAAGAAGTACCAAACATAAGGAAATGGGTGTGGAAAACCATCAGGATCTTCTCCTTTTTGTCACATAAAAAGAGCTTCTCAAGGTGGCCGTGGGTGGAGGGGATTAGGATAAGTTTTCAAATAGTTTTAAAATTCCTTTTATTTTTAAATAAAAATCAACCAATCCTATCCAAATGGATGACAAAGAGGAGTATTTGCTGGAGAAATTTCAAACACAAACAAGTTTTGTACGATGAGTTATGGCATGGAGAAAGTAGGTGGCACAAGGGAGATCAAAAGTTTGAATTTTGAATTCAATCTTGAATTCAAAATTCATGTTGATTTTAAATTCAAAATAAGTTTGATCCAATCAAACTCTATCTAATTAGAAGTGATTAAGCCCAATCTAATTTGATCCTAACTCAATTAAAATTAATTGGATTCAAGTCCTGATTAAATCAGGGCTTAATCTCCCTTAGTGATTAGGTATCCTATAACCTAATCATGTTTGACCCAATTGAATCCAATTCAATTAGATTTAATTCAGACTTTAATGTTAATTAAATTGAGTTAGTCAGTAATCTAATACTAACTAATCCTCCTAAATATCACTGACTCTTAATGAATAAATTTACAGTAACTATTGCTCAGGGTTAATCATCAATTATATTGATGATTTTATCCTCGGATGATTCTTAATGGAAAATCAGCCATATGATCGGAGAAGTAATTCTTATATGCATGACTTTATAGGTTTGAATCTAAGCTGATAGCATAGAAAAAATTTTTATACCAATCGAAGTGACCATCTAGCAATGATACCCGACATCCAATAGGTTGAATATGTGCGAAGCAACATTCAAGAACCTAATGGACTATGGTTACCATATGATTCATCCCTTTGACCTTTGATGCCCAGGATGACTTTAGAGTTAACTGTCAACTCTTGATCAATGCATCCTAATTGTGTCTCAACCTAATTAATCATGTGACTCCTCACAAGATTACCCTAGCCAAGGTTTTGCTAAATTGAAAATGCATCTAAGTATACTCTCCAATGACTTGGAGTAGTCAATCCTATGCATAAAAATTTTCGATCTTGAATTAAAAATTCAAGTAATCCGCATCAAAGCATAGTGAATTGCTTGCAAGTCACTGTGCTGATCTCAAGTTGAAGAGACAATTATATCCGTATCCCTTCAAAGTAACTCTTGACAGCAGAGTGCTCTGGAGTTAGTCACGTTTAGTGAGATGTACTCTTACGTCTCACTTGCATGTCACACTAGTATCTCTACACTTCTTGATTAAGAGGACAACCAATGTACCTGGCATGCAACAACCTACACTTGATATAGCTATCATCCTAATAATAGTATATCATTTGATCGTGAACTAGTTTTAAAGACTAAATGATATATCCTCCTATATCAATTCAATAGTCCTAAGGATTTTATTATAATATTGGAGTTCATAGAAGATGTATACAAGGTAATGAAGAAAGCCAAATAATAATTTATTAATAATTAATAATTCATATATAATTTATAAAAATAAGCTCAACCATCAATAGGCTGACGATTGACTTTGGAACATATTTCTCAATAGTTAGCTCATATGGTTCTGCGGCACCTACACCATGCGGTAAACTCTAAGACTTCAAAAATTCTCCATTAGGTTATTTTGTCCTTTATTGTCTAATATATATTCTTTATGATCTTTTGCTACTCTCAGGTTTCGATGATATGGGGTCACCATTGATCCCAATGTCACATGAAGCAGCAGCTAGCTCTTAATCTCAGCACCGTGATAGAGGACCCACCCAACTCATGGCACCTCCAACTTAATTAGAGGATAGAGAGTTCGTACACATTCAGAGCCACTCGTAAGTACTCGATCTTTGAGGAATATGGTTAAAAAATTTAGCCATTTTAGAATCAATATTTATTGTTTAAAATCAATTTTACAGGATATTTTGGGAGCCTAGGATGTCTCATGTGGTTATCGAGATCATCCGATGATAGATGCCGAGGCGATAAATGAGTTCTCTAGTTGGCCGTCAGGGGCTTGTAACACTGCATGGGAGATGTTTGTGGTAAGTCAGTGTTGGAATTTCTTGTAGGGGCATACATGTATGTTTTAAAATTTTTTTCTCTAAATAATATAGTGGAATAGAAGATTAAAGTATCTTTTAATATAAATTACACATGTATAAAATATAGAACATAAGGATCTACTTATATGCTGAAATTGAATACATACTGAATTTTATGCTGAAATTAAATATATGATCGAATCACATACATGTTTCATAATTTTTTTCTCAAATCTGGATCTGAAAGAGAGTAAATTCTTTCATAGCCATGCAAGAACCCAGCCTCTATGGATATCCACTCAGGATCAGCCTGGAACAGTCCTCTTTGGTATTGATCTTTCTTCTTCAAGAACGATCACCCTGCGAATCTAAACGAATCCTAGATTGTGATCAACTCTTTGATTTTTTCTTTGATCTTTTTCTTTCTTATTTTCTTGCTTTCTTCTCTTAATTATGCAGCAATCAAGGTCTAGAAATCAACTACCAAGTAGGACATCCAAGCTCCTCTTGGGCATGGAGATGGAGGATGCCAAAACCACTTTGGGTGCTGGAACTAGAAGGGAGAAGAGAAGGAGGCATGGAGAGCCTTATGGGAGGCATGGGCCTGCTGAAATTCAAATCATAAGAGCCTTAGAGAAGCTCCCTTTAAATAGAGAAAAGCTTTTAATCCTATTTAAAATCGAATAGCCTCTTAATACAAGTCTTACTTACATTAAGAATCCTTGCAGCCTTAGATATTTGACCCCCTTAGGAGATCTATTAGGTGCCAACTATTGGAGCCTTTTTACCCACTTTTTTACACACCACATGGGGCTTAAGGGATGCCCCATGTTGGTCCTATATGCCCTATATCATGTGGGCATGCCCAACTTGAACAAATCAAGTGACGCCTAATGCAAGCAATCAAGAAAATTGATTAAGGGTTTGAATCCTTGATTCATATGATCTAAAACCTAGGCATGCAATAAGTAGAGCCTAATGAATCTAATTCATTAAGATTATTAGTAGGTAATTAACTTGAATTAATCTTATCAAAATAAGTAATTCAAGTATAAAGAGAAATTTGGATTCAACAATATGCTAGCAAGGTTATTTTAAACCCAATAGAGTTTCTCTAAATCCAATTAGACTTCATAAGGCCAATTGCTCATTCTAGATCTAATTTCTTTATTGTGTGACCCCATAGGTTCAATTCTATTTGGTAGTGAGATATACCATGATCTCTATGATAGTATCATTGAAACTCTTTTCATTAGATCGGAACAATTTCACTCTAACTCATCAAGAGTTATCGATCTTGAGCAACCCTAGTGAGCTCTCACAATCCATCAGTGACACCTAGCAGTATATAGTGACAACCCAAGAGAACTGAAAAAGAATTTTAAGGTATAGTTCACATATGATTCAGTCCCTCTATCTTGAGTCTCGACTAGATAGCAGATCATAGATAAATCATCAAACCTCATCATCAGTCATATGATAGATTCGATTAACTCAAATCCAATTGTGATACCTATGAAAACTCTTTTCCATCAATCACAATATTATGGCCATAGGCTCTTGGATTTAGCCTCTCAAATCTCATAGAACTATTCCTCTGTATCAAGATTGATATATTCTATCTAGATACATATCTTACTCCTACAGTGACTAATTATCAGCAATATCCATTATAAGATCTCATTGATGCCATGTTTATATGTCAATCAAACTCTAACAGCCACACTATAAGCAATCGCGCCATCGTAGGTCAAAAGACCATTCACACAACTATAGCATCGAAATGATCACTGGTAATCGAGTAAAAATCTAAGTAATCTCTTGTATGGTCATACTTAGTACTAGTTGTTCTCTAACAACTATCAGCACTCATCACTCAGTATCTCTACACTATAGATCAAAGATTCATCTATTTTGAAGAAAGCGATCTGTGATCCAATCTATCCAGATCGATCATCATCCTCATGATGATATTATGATCGAGAGCATTTAGAAATTATATATACATGCCTCTAATTCTCAACACCTTAAGAATATGTATCGAATATTAATTTCATGGATGATTTAAGGATATATCACTCTTGAATGAAAATAAAACATACCCTTTTATTGATCAAATCAATGTATTAAGTATAAAATTATGCCCTAGACTTATTACAATGTGTCAACCATATTGATTTCTAGGATATACATCTAACAATCTCTCACTTGGACTAAAGCTAACTGGCCACTAATCTAAGTTTCACCTTCTCAAGATGGACTTCCATCTTTGGCTGGCTCAATTGCTTTGTTAGTGTGTCTGCCACGTATTGGTGTACGTAGGTAATTTCATGCATATATTTTAAAATTTTTTCAAATAAATTATAGCTGGAGATAATTAAATTAATCAAATAAATCTAACATATATATGATCTAATCATCAAATCAACTTATTCTAGGATCTATAATATGATATGTTGCATATAAAATTTGAAAAATACTGAAAATAAAATCAGCATACATACATGTGAGCAGTAGATCACATCTACTTCTAATCTGAGTTCAGAACTTGATATCTTTATGCAGATCAATGATTGTCGCTACTGAGAGATATGTTGAAGGAGATCTTTGCTAGTTGCTCATAGTCACATACATATCAGCCTCTATAAAAAATCCACTGGAAGCTCTGATCTGATCGATCTTCTGGGAGTGCTATCTCGTGCGAAGATCTTTTTCTTGATTGATCTGGATCCTTTCTTTAAATCTCTAAAATCTTTTTAGGGATTAAAGATGAACTTCTAGAGGAGATGAAGAGGTGGAAGAATGATGGAGAGGAAAATAATTTTTTTTTTTTTTTTCTCTCTTCTCAAACCCTAAGGACCAAAATCCTAGAAACCTAATTTTTGCGCACACCCCAAGAGAAGAGGACTCTCCTCTTCTTTCACATCATGAAACCATATCCAAATCCCCTCTCAATGTGAAGGCCTCTCTCTCAGGTCCCTTACATGCATAAGAATGAAATAAAACTCCTTTTATTTCAACATTAAGGAGGTGGGGTGAAGAGTCTTAGAGATCATGGACTCTTGATGTGTTGTCACCCCTACTCAAAAATTCATACCAAAACATACCAAAAAAATATGGGATGCCCCTTCCCATATTTTTTTATGATAATCCAGTTATCCAGCTAATTTTTTATGAAAATCTCCTCAAAATGTCACACATATAAGGAGAAAAAAATAATTTGGTGGCAAGGTCTTAGAGACAATATCAAACATTATCTATATGGTAACCAATTTCAAATCAAATTTGAACATACCATTTAAAACTTGATCCTACCCAAATTTGGATGTGAGATAGAGAAGGGAAAGGACTCTTTGGTATGAAAAAATTTTATGCAAAAACTATTTGCACGTGAGGATATATGGCATCAAAGTGGGAGGCGCATGGGAGAAGAGTCCTATTCCAATAAGGACTCTTAATTTTCTTATTTGAATCCAAATCAAATCACATCTGTTTTAGGCCAAATAAAATATATAAAATCTAATCTAGTTAGGTTCATAAATTTTTAATCAAATTTTAATCAAATTAAGAATTGATTGAATCAAAATTCTGATCAAATCAGAGATAATTCTCTCTTAGGATTAGGTCATCTCATAACCTAATCGGGTCAAACCTAATTGAATCTAATTTAATTAAATTTTATTTAATCCTCTTTGCTCAATAAAATTAAGCTAATTAGCAATCTAATTATTAATTATTTTTTTATTAATTTACTAACACTTGATGAATTAATTTATTATAACTTTTACATAAGGTTAACCATCAATCAAATTGACGATTAAGTCCTTGAACGATTCTCAATCATTGATCAGCCACATGATCAGTCAGAAACTTCTTTTGAAGTGTGACCCCATAGGTTCAAACCTAAGTCGATAGCATAAAAATAACTTTCTAAACCAATTGATGTAACCATCTAGCAATGGTGACCTGATGTCCGGATAGATCGAATGAAGGCGAACCAACATTCAAGAACCTATTGATGTATGGTTATAATATAATTCATCTCTTTGACCCTAATGCTCGAAAATGACCTAGGATTTAACTGTCAATCCTAGATAAGTCATCCACATTATATTTCAATCTCTTTCAAATCCATCAATGGATTATCCGGATTGAGATTTTGCTAAATTGAAATATATTGATATATTAACTCCTACTAATTTGGAGAGATCAATCCCATCTTGACTCACGCACCAACTTGATAAATACTTGACTGCATCCAAAAATCTTTCATCACTGAATTAGAAACTTAGTCCGATATCAAAGTAAAGTGAGTTGCTTGCAAGTTACCGTGGTGATCTCAGGTCGAAGGGACACTTATACCCATACCCTTCATAAGCTATCCTTGACAGTAGAGTACTCCGTAGTCAGTCACGTTCAGTGATGATGTACTCCTACATCTCACCTGCATGCCATACTAGTATCTCCACATCATTTGGTTATAAGGATAACTAATTTATATGGTACACAACGACCTACACTTGATATCACTATCATCATAGTAATAGCATATCATTTGATCGCAAATCAATTTAAGAATTATGCGATAAATCTTCTTTATCGATCAAAGTAGTCCTAAGGACTTCATCACAACATAGGAGTTCATTAGAAGATATAATTTTATGATGAAAAATATCAAATAACTTTTATTATTTATCAATTCATATACATTTATAATTAACACAATCATCAAATGATTGGCTTTAGGATATATTTTTCAATAACTCCCACTTAGACTAAAGCCAATCAATATAGTATCATATACCTATCTTTGATCTATCATCTTAAAACTCCTAGATACTGAGGCTTTAGTAAATGGATTGATCAAGTTTTCTTTTTCGTCGATCTTCTATAGACTGACGTCACCTCAACAGTTTTCTTGAATGAGGTGGTAGCGATGCAAAATACTTAGTGAGCTAATGGACTTTGGCTCCTTGGCATAAGCTATGGCTCTGGTACTATATAATATAGCAGGACCATAATTGAAGAGTGCCATTCCTAGCTTATTAGTGAACCTGTATAATCACATAGCTTTCTTGCAAGCATCGAATGCTACAATACATTCTACCTCGTAATTTGAATTTGGCTATATTGCTTTGCTTGGAACTTTTCCAGCAAATTGCTCCATTATTTAGGATAAGGATGTATTTCACACATTCTTGCTATTATTATGTCCAACTAAAAATTTGAGTCATACTCTACAAGTTTTAAGTCAGATTCTCCATAACCGAGTCACTGGTCCTTAGTATTTCTCAAATACCTAAGGATGTCCTTCCAGTGATTCTAACTCGGATCTTGTAGGTATCCACTCACTACCTTAGTGAGTATACCATATCCATCTCATACATGGCATACATGATAGAACAAATTTTACTCATAAATATTCTATGTACGTTGGACTGAAAAAATTCAAGTAGCCTCTTAGATCTATCTCTCTATAGATCTTCATCTCTAAGATGAGGAATGCTTTTCCCAAAGTCCTTTATGAAGAATAATAATAATAGCAAAATCATTATTTTCTATAATATAAGAAATATCATTTTCGATTAAGAGAATTTATTTACATGCAAAATAAGAAATACACTTATAGAACTATTAATCCATTTATATTTGCAGGATTTTTTTCATTCTCAATGAAGCCATGCATTTTGATCACTTATCAAAATACATGTTCCAACTCTGAAATATTTAGCATTGCCATAGGAGAAAATGTCTCATTATGGTCAATGCCATAATGTTGACAATATCCTTAGGCAACCAGACGAGCTTTGTAGGTCTCCACCTTCTCATCTACGCTCTCTGATCCTATTGAAGATCCACTTATACCTTATGGGTTTTACCCTTCGAGTGGATCAACGAGTGTCCATACACCATTGACCTTCATAGACTCAATTTCAGACTTTTTGGCTTCAAGTCACTAATCAGAGTCGGATCTCTATATGGCATCCATGTAGGCAATCAGATCCTTATTATTCTTATCGAGTTCAACAAAATCAATCTCGAACCTAGATACCGAAGTATCTATTGGCAGATGCGGTACTCTATCGGATCTCCTTAATGGTCCTCTACAATAGATTCTAGATTTAATCTAATCAAATCTAGTTTATGGGTTCACCAGATTGTGTCGATTCTTCTACCTGTCAAACTTCATAAGTTCTATATTAAAGGCATTAGTACCTTCACCAAGGTACTCTTTTTCTAAAAAAATACCAAACAACTCTTGTTTTTAGCATGGTAGAAGTTATATCCCCTAAATTATTTAAAATATCCTACAAAATAATACATATAGGATTGAGATCTAAGCTAATCGATCTGTAAATGCTCGACATAAACTGAACACTCCCAAATCCTAAGGTAAGAAAGTATTGGCTTACGCATAGTCCATACCTCATATGGAGTCATTATGATAGATTAATTCAGAATCTAGCTCAGAACATAATAAGAGTCTTAAGAGCATAATCTTAAAAAGAGATTGGTAGACTTGCAAACTCCATCATGGATCAAACTATATCTAACAAAGTTAATTCTAATAAGAGAGAATCTTATTCTCTTCTAGATATGTCAAAAACTCACCAGAAGGATATTCTCCTCCTTGGTCGATCGAAGAGTTTCAATGCTCTTTCTGGTTTGTTTCTCTATCTTATTATAGAATCATTTGAATATTTTAAATAATCTAAATTTATGATAAATATATTCGTAGATCTAATACATCAGTATGTATCAGACTCAGAACATCATTAGCTTGTTCACTTTTTTCAGCAAAAAGTGACTTGGTCATCTTACTAAGGAGATAGGATTGATAGGTTGATAATGATTCATAATCATTAACTTTGAGAATTATCCTGTTAATCCTATTCTTGCTTAATGATCGAGCGTAAACTACTAAGGTAGGCTTCTAGGACATAATCTACTTTAAGAGTTTGATTGTTATGTAGTGTACACTAACAGGCTGTTATTATTCATAAATACAATTTCTCAGTTGTCCATATGATTTTGACATCATTCATAATGATATCACAAAAAATCATTAGACAATAATGACAATCACTAAAATGATATTGGTAGAATTAAAAATAAGCTCGATAATTTTTAAACTAGGATTGGAACATAACTTCCATCTCCAACATTTAGGAACCTCTTACTTTTTTCAATCTTTCTACTAACTTGAAGTCGTTGCAACAATTTGCATAGATTTTTGATATCCAATACTGAGGCAGTAGTGTCATAGATAGAAAAATCATAAGATGTTATCATACAAGTATTTTGTCTAGCAATTCTTTACAGATTTCTCTTCTTTAGTCTATTTGGATCAAGGGACTCTGCCAGACTAGGTTAACCTTAAACTCTTTTGTCAGTTCAGACTTATTAGTCCAAGTACGACTCTTTTGCATCTTTTTTTTTTTCAAAAAATTATTACCCCACTGAAGATACATCTTCAGAGATGCAAAAAGAACTCCTTCAATATTTGAAAATTTTCTTCCACTGAGCATCAATGAATTTATAACTAAAATCATATTCTTTGCTGCTCTCAAAACACAACACATAGTGATATGAATATTTGGCCACTTCTGATAAGTGCCTTTGATCGCATCATACGTGTTAGACGTGAAAACTTCAAATGCTAGATCCATAATCATATGTAGGATCCATTCATATTCTAGAACTATTTATAACTTCTGATACCATCTATCAAAGTTGGATCCTATAAATAAGTCACTGTCAAATAGTAAATGGAGCAATGGACATCTAGCCATAACTGAAAAAAAAAATTCAAGACCTCTATATTTATAAATTGATTAAGTCTAAAGACTTAGACTTTAGTCTAAAGGTTCTTTCACTATTTTGATTGAATTGGTAGCCTCTACCTCCAATTCGAAGAATTACCCTAATTCCTTAGTGATACTAGAATCTACACAAACTGCATACAAGTCTGAGGATGGCTCAATCAATCCATATGCATCTATAGGTAGGTTCTCCATCAATTATTTCTTTAAATAATTTTTAATAATTAATTTTACCCCAGGTTTTATTTCAATAGGCAATGGGCCTCCATTGAAAGTTCCAATTAGATCAAAGCATTAACATGAACCTACTCAGTGATTCTAACTAATGAATGATCAGGCCCAAGGATGACTCGATCAATCCAACCATCATCAGATAATACAATAGAATTATCATATGATAAATAATAATTCCATCATTCAGAGAGAATACCAGATGGATGGTGCTTGTAATGTCAATCAGAAATAATGGATCCATTATCATTCACCTTAATGGGAGGCTATGATCTAGTTATTCCATAACTAGCTCATTTTAGGGATCTAATAATTTAGAAGATTTAATTTATGAGTCAAGAAAAGAGAAAAGATCAACCAGTAAATCACAATCCTCCCACTGACTTCACCAAGTCATTGAATTGGATTAAGATCATGCTGATTGAACTGGCACCTAGATCAGTCAAAATGATCAACCTTAATAGCATGGGCCAACTTGAATCACTTAGCGATCTAATCAAGATATAATCCATCAAATTGATCAAGTAAGTGAGATCGGTGGAAGGGTCTGCTAAGCTTATCTTAGACACCATTGAAATGGTCAGATAATTCGCTCGCATTTAAAAACCATCAGTCAGAATGCCGAACTTACCTTAGACACCAATTGGTTAACTAGTTTCGATTTGACCAACCTAATGATTTGAGTTCAACCACTAAGCCATAATCAAGGTCCATTTGATCTAATCAAAAATATGACTTGACCATCTATAACTATTGTATTGGTTATAAAGAAATCCTGATTTAATCTAATTCAATATTTGGTTAGATTTAATCAATTTCTCTAGTTAGTCCATTAACTCTTTGATTCTAACTTTAGATCTAACCTAATTAAGAGGACCTGATTTAAGCTAACCCATACCCCCATATTTTATGCAATGTCGTTAGATCTTAAATCATAATTCTAAATCTAATCGATTCTTCACTTAATTTTCAATTAAGTTCAGCATCAACATGAATTTAGGTTTAGGATTGAAATAATTTTATTTTTTTTACTTTATAAATAATTTACAATAAATATTATGCAAAATTTTTTATTCTAAAATTAGATCGACTCAATCAATATTGAGCTAGCTACATAAAAAAACTGTATCAACTCAGTTTAAAATTGGGTCAGCTCAGAATTGTGTGAGCATGATTTAAAGAGTTTAGATCTAAAAATTCTTATATACTACTAAAATAAAATTAATCATAATATTTTTAGATTATATCTAAAATTTTTATGATTCAAAATTTTATTTTTTTATAATTAAAATAATTTTAATCATATAGATTAGATACTTTATTTTTCATACAACATTGTATCACATACAACAAATCTAGGGTTTCAAGATCTAGAATTTTGTAGAAAAATAAGTTCTTCCTTTTGTATTCTTCTTCATGGGATCTAATCACATGGCACCCCTATATGCCATAAGAGTACCCCATCAAATAGAAAGAGAGGGTCTTTAAACCCTTCTTGCTCCTATGATCAGATGGCCTAGTGATCAACCCAATCCAAGTACTTGCTAATTGGATCATCTAATCTAATCACATATCATATATGCATGAATTTAGATCTAATCTAAATTACATCAGATCTGATTATAATTTTAGATCACATCTAAATCAGATCATAAATATCACATGCATGATATAAAATTAGATTTTATCAAGGATCAACACAAATTAGGACAAATTTTTTACTATAAGGGGTAAACATTACAGCATGACAATCTTATATTAGTTTGTGTGATCTATCATTAATTAAATTTAGATCTAAATATCATATATCAAATCTAAATAAAATTAAATTTTAGATTTAATATACACATAAATCATGTTATAATGAATCTGGCTCTGATACCACTGTTGGAAAACATAGGCGATTTCATGCATGTATTTCAAAATTTTTTTGAATAAATTATAGTGAAAGATAATTAGATTAATTAAATTAATATAATATACATATGAACTAATCATCAAATAAACCAACTCTAGGATCTATAACATGATATATTGCATATAAAATTTGAAAAATACTGAAGATAAAATCAGCATGCATGCATGTGAGCAGTAGATCATATCTACTTCTAATCTGAGTTCAGAACTCAATATTTTGTATGGGTTGATGATCATCGCTACTGAGAGACATATTGAAAAGGATCTTTACTAGTTGCTCATAGCCACATATACATCCGACCTCTACGAAAAATCCACTCGAAGTCTCGATCTGATCGATCTTCTCGAAAGTGCTAGCTCATGTGAAGACCTTCTTCTTAGCTGATCTGGATCCTTTCTTCAAATCTTTAAAATTTTTTTAAGGTTGAAGATGGACTTCAAGAGGAGATGAAGAGGTGAAAGAAAGATGAAGAGGAAAACAAATTTTTTCTTATTTTTTCTCTCTTTCCAAACCCTGAGGATCAAAACCCTAGAAACTTGATTTTTGTGCACACCCCAAGAGAAGAGGACTCTCCTCTTCTTTCACACCATGAAACCATGCCCAAGACCCCTCTCAATGTGAAGGCCTCTCTCTCAAATCTCTTATGTGCACAAGAATAAAATAAAACTCTTTTTATTTCAATAAATAAGGAGGTGGGGTGAAAAGTCCTAGAGATCATGGACTCTTGATGTATTGTCGTCCCTACTCAAAATTCATGCCAAAACATACCACAAAAATATGGGACACCCCTTCCCATATTTTTTTATGGTAAATCAATTCTCCAACTAATTTTTTACAAAAAATATTCTCAAAATATCACACATATAAGAAGAAAAAAATAAGTTGGCGGTAAGGTCTTAGAGATAATGTCAAACATTATCTATATGGTATCCTATTTTCACTTAGATTTCAATGTACCATTTAAAACCTGATCCTACCAAATTTGGACATGAGATAGAGAAGGAAAGGACTCTTTGGCATAAAAAATCTCATGCCAAAACTTTTTATGCATGAGGATATATGGCATCAAAGTGGGAGGTGCATGGAAGAAGAGTCCTATTCCAATAAGGACTCTTAATTTTCTTATTTGAATCCAAACCAAATCACATCTGATTTAGTCCAAATAAAATATATGAAATCTAATCTAATTAAGTTCATAAATTTTTAATCAAATTTTAATTAAATTAAAAATTGATTGAATAAAAGTCTGATCAAATCAGAGATAATTCTCCTTTAGCAATTAGGTCATCTCATAACCTAATCGGATCAAACCTAATTGAATCTAATTTAATTAGATTTTATTTAATCTTTTGCTCAATAAAAGTAAGCTAATTAGTAATCTAATTACTAATTAATTTTTATTAATTCATTAATACTTGATGAATTAATTTATTATAACTTTTGTGTAAGATTAATCATCAATCGAATTAACGATTAAGCCCTTGAACAATTCTCAATCGTTGATCAGCCACATGATCAGTCAAAAACTTCTTTTGAGTGTGACCCCATAGGTTTGAACCTAAGCTGGTAGCACAAAAATAACTTTCTAAATGAATCAATGTAACTGTCCAACAATGGTGATCCAATGTTCGGATTGGTCGAATGAAGGCGAAGCAACATTCAAGAACCTATTGACGTATGGTTATCATATAATTCATCTTTTGACCCTAATGCTTGAGGATGACCTAAAATTTAATTGTCAATCTTAGATAAGTCATCCATATTATATTTCAATCTTTTTCAAATCCATCACATAGATTATCCAAGTTCAAGTTTTGTTAAATTGAAAGACAACATTAACTCCTACTAATTCGGTGGGGTCAATCCCATCTTGACTCACGCACCAACTTAACAAGTACTTGACTGCACCTAAAAATCTTTCATCACTGAATTAAAAACTCAGTTAGTCTAGTATTAAAGTACAGCAAGTTGCTTGCAAGTCATTGTTCAAGTCGATGACATTATCCATACTTCAGCTACCTGATAGTAGATGCTCGCAGTGATCACGTTCAGTAACAAAATACTCCTACATCTCACCTGCATGCCATACCAGTATCTCTACACTATTTATTTATGAAGACAACCAGCGCATATGGCACATAATGACTTAGACTTGATATCACTATCATCCAGTAATAGCATATTATTTGGTCACGAACTAATTTAAGAACTATACGATAAATCCTTCTTTATCGATCAAAGTAGTCTTAAGAACTTTATCACAACATAAGAGTTCGTTAGAAGATGTAATCTTATGATGAAAAATATCAAATAATTTTTATTATTTATCAATTCATACATATTTATAATTAGCACAATCATCAAACAATTAGCTTTAAGATATATTTTTCAACACCACATTATCTGTAGAGTCTATTTTTTGTATCTCGACATGTTTTTTTCGAAGTAGTCATATATGATATGGAACCGCTCCTCGATGTACTTTGATTTTTGATGAGATCTCGGCTCCTTAGCAAGTGCTATGGTTCTATTGTTGTCGCAATAAAGTAGTATGGTATCTGATGTCATTACCCCAAGCTCCGTGATGAACTTCTTGAACTAAAAGCCTTTCTTTGCAGCATGTGAAGCAGCGACATATTCAGCTTCTGTAGTCGAATCCACTATGATGGGTTGCTTGAAATTTTTTCAGCTGACTGGACCATCATTGCATGCGAACATATATCTTGACGTAAACTTTCTATGATTAAGATCAGATATGAAGTCTGAATCAGTATACCCCTCGAATCGCAACTTAGAAGCTCCTCCAAAGATCAAGAACAAATTCTTAGTTCTGCTCAAGTATATAAAGATGTTTTTCACAGCAATTCAGTACTCCTCTTCTGAATTCGACTGATACCTACTCGTGATACTCATAGCAAAGATAATATCAGGTCGAGTACACAGCATGGCATACATGAGGCTCCCTATGGCTGAGGCATAAGAAATCCTACTCATATACTAAATTTTCTCAGATGTGGTCAAACACATCATTTTGAAAAGATGAATACCATGCCTAAGAAGTAAGAGTCTTTTTTTACAGTTTTTTATGTGGAACCTCCTCAGCACTTTCTCTATGTACAGTTTTTGTGACAAGCCTAGTATCCTTTTATATCTATCCCTATAGATCTTTATTCCAAGAATATAGGATACTTTTTCTAGATCTTTCATGAAGAATTTCTTGGACAACCATCTTTTAATTAAGATCAGTATAGGAATATCATTTTCAATGAGGAGAATATCATCCACATATAATATAAAAAATATTATTGTACTCTCACTGACCCTCTTGTATACACAAGATTCCTCTTCATTCTTGATAAAATTAAATAATTTGATCGTATCATCAAAATGAAGATTCCAACTTCGAAAAGTTTGCTTGAATCCGTATATGGACCTTTGTAACCTGCAGACTCAGTGATCACCATCACCTAATGTGAAATCCAAAGGCTGCTCTATATAGATATCTTCCTCAAGATATCCATTTAGAAAGTAGTTTTTACATCCATCTGTCAGATTTCATAATCATAATAAGCTGCAACAGCAAGCAGTGTGTGGATGAATTTCAGCATAGCTACAAGTGAGAAGATTTTTTGATAGTCAATGCCTTCACACTGACTATAATCTTTTACCACGAGCCTAGCTTTATAGGTCTCTATCTTACCATCGGTATTTATTTTTCTTTTGTAGATCCATTTACATTAAATGGGTACTATATCCTCGGGTGGATCCACCAAAGTCCATAATTGATTCTAGTGCATTGAGTCAATTTCTGACTTCATTGTATCTAACTATATCTCAAAATCGATGTCAAACATGGCCTCGTCAAAGATATTAAAATCATCACTGACCCTTATCTCCCACAAAAAATATTTCCTTTACTTCCTCCATAAGCATACCCATGTACTTTTCAGGAGGTCAGGAGATCCTACTAGATCTACAAGGTGATGGAGGAATATTAACTACTAGCTTATGAATAATGGATTTTTGAAGATCCATAGCTCTTTGCCCTTCAGAGACCTTCTCTTCAAGCTCAACTAATCTCCCACTGCCACCATCCTAGATAAACTATTTTTTTAGGAATATGGTGTTTTGACTCACAATCACATTATGATCTTCTAGAATGTAGAAGTAGTATCCTATTGATTTTTTGGATATCCAATAAAATGAGTTATTATAGATCTATCTTTTAATTTATCAGTCATCTATCTCTTGACATAGGTCAGACATCTCTAAGTCTTAAGATAATCTAGACTTAACTTCATATCATGCCATATCTCATATGGTGTGGTAGGAATGGATTTTGATGAAATTTTATTCAATAAATGAATTGCAGTTAATAAGGCATGTCTCTAAAGATATAAAGATAAATTAGTGAAGCTCATCATGGATCTGACCATATTTAATAGGGTCCTATCCCTCCTTTCGGATACTTCATTGAGCTGAGGTGTCCAGGATGAGTCCATTAAGAGACTATGCCATTGTCCTTAAGATATTCCAAAAATTTTTAACTAAGATATTCACCTCCTCGATCAGATCAAAAAATCTTAATAGGTTTGCTTATTTATTTTTCTACTTCATTTCTGAATTCTTTGAACTTTTCAAAATCTTCAGACTTATGCTTTATCATATACACATACCCATATCATGACAGATCATCGGTAAAAATGATGAAGTAGATATAACCACCTCTGGCCTGCACATCAAATGGCCTATACACATCAGTGTATACCAGGGTAAGTAACTCGGTGGCCCTTTCCCTATATTCTATAAAGGATAATTTGGTTATTTTTTCTCGAAGACAAGATTCACAAGCTGGGTAGGACTCTAAATAAAAAAAGTCAAAGATCTCATCCTTTTTCAGTTTGTCTATACTGTCCGCTCCAATATGGCCTAGTCTATAATGCTACAAATACTTTTGATTAATTTCATCTTTGAATCTCTTTTGACCTACGGTACTCACTACTTGCTCGTTTAAATTTACATTCGCATCAATATGCAAATGATAAAGACTGTTAATTAAAAAATCACGTACAGTCAATTTATTTCATAAATAAATAGAATAAAAATTTTTATTAAAATTAAAATCAAAACCATCTTGTGCTAGTATAGACATAGAAATCAAATTCCAACTAGCTATGAGAATAAAATAATAGTCTTTCAAATCTAATCTAAATTTTGATGGTAATTAAAGAAGATAAGTACCAACGGCTTTTGCAGTAATTTTTGCTTCATTGTCGATCTGAAGGATCATGTCACCTTCCCTCAGCCTTCTATTTTTTATTAGACCTTACATTGAAGTACATATATGAGCACTCAAAGTAGAGTCCAATACCCAATTAGAAGTAGAAAAAATTATAAGGTTAGATTTAATTACGAGCCTACCTTCTGAAGGTTTGTCATCTTTTTTGATCTTCAGGCTATCCAGGTAGAGTGGATCATTTTTTTTCCAGTGGCTGTCAGCATCACAGTGGAAACACTTTTCTTTTATTTCAGCCTTCTTCAGAACGTCCTTCTTTGGCTTGCTCTCTTTCTTCTACTTCTTCATAGATTTGCCTTTCTTCTTCCAACCAAACTTTCTTTTGGATGAAGAAGTCTGCTCCACAGTGAGAATAATGCCCCTTGAACTCTTCAAGGTTTTTTCAATAGTGACCAACATGTTGACCATCTACAATTTCTTTTGCATATCAAGCTCGAGCTTTCTAAGCTCCTCAATATCATTAATCACTATTATATAGTACTCATAGACTGATGACCCTTCATGCATCTTTAGATTGAAGAGTCTCTTGGATACTTTGAAGTACGCTGTGCGGCTCTGCTCACCATACAACTCTTGTAGATGAATGATCATAGCTCTGGTAGTGGATATGTGCTCATACTGGCTCTATAATTCGTTTGACATGAAAGCCAGTATATAGCACTTAATCCGACTGTCTTCATCTATCCACTTTTCATACGCTGTTCTTTACTCAGCAATAGGACAGTTTAGTAATACTAGGGGTTCCTGATCAAGTACATGGCCTAATTTTTTAGAAATCAACACAATCTTAAAGCTTCTAAGCCAGTCTTTAAAATTAGTTCTGGTCAAACGGTTGGACTCAAGAATGCAGGCTAGAGGATTTGAAGCTAACATGGTTTAACTACGAGAGTAGAGATCCAAGTTAGACTTTTATACTTTAAATTAATATTTGCTCTAGAAACTATAAGAACTAAATAATGACTCTTATTATTCTTTTCAGATCCCTCCACTCTCCAGATGGGAAGCAAAAATTTTAACGCGATAACTGAATTTTTAGTGGGTGCTGCGGTCCTATCGATGCCATGCACCTCACTTAATAGTTATTGATAACATGCACATCAATGTGTGGATAACTATTTGCTCAGATGCTTTTCAAAGCATGTTGCAGTGACTTGATCTCTAAGTTATGTGGACTCACCTAATAATTATTGACCACACTCCTTAATTAAATCCAACCCATTGTTCACAAATAGGTGCAAAGCGGTCATTAGATCCCTCACCTAATAGTTATTGGGTCCAACCTCATTCTCATCTTGGAGCAACTTTTTGCTAATAGAGTGGTTGCACATTTTCGATGCAACTGAACCACTGTAATCAGTCGAGAACAATTAATACCAGTAACATGCCTAGACATCTATAATGGTGAAAGACCTATGGACTTAATATTTATGGAGAGATTTAGATTTAGATCTCATCTAATCAATCATCATATGATCGATCTAATTGGTATGGGCTAAACTAAATAGCCAAGTAACCTTATTCAAAACTCAATCTTCTAGATTGGCCAGATAAGTAAAAATCGATGGGAGTCTCCCTATTGCTTTTCTTAGATATCAATAAATTAAACAGATCAGCAAATAGAATTAATTAAATAATCAAATCTCAATTACTTGCCTTAGACATCAATAAGTTAATCAATCTAAATAGGTTAGCTTAAGTGAATCAGGCTCAAGCTATCGAGCCGAATTAGGTTCTTAGATTAATCGATTCTACATATAGATTTAATCGATTTGATCAACAATAATTGACCTTAAAACTTAATTGATCTAATTCTAATCAATACTTGATTCAGTTTGATCAATTACTTAATTAAATTAGATCCATTATATTCAAATCAAAAACTCTAGATGCAATCTAATAATATGACCTAATTTTTTATTTTTTCATGATCAAAACCCTCATGCACAAACATAAATTTTAGATTCTAAAACTAAATTTCAGATTTAAAAATTCTTTGCATGAAAGATAAGTTTTAAATTATGAAACTAATTTTCAAATTTAACATACAAGCATATATCTCATATATGTATGTAAAATTTCAATCTAAACAAAAATTAGATTAAAACATGATATCATATATTTTATATATAAAATATGAATCATATTGAAACTAATTTTTAGACATAAATATGTAATCATATATCTCATACATGAATCATAAATTAGATCAAAATAATTTTTAAATTTATACATGCATCTATATATCACATATACATGAACTAGAATCCTGTCTAAAATAAATTTCAGATCAATGCATGCCTTCATATATCAAATATATGAACTAAAAATTAAATCTAAAATAAATTTTAAATTCAAATCAATCATCTATACATCTCATGAATTAAGAAAAATTAAATTTTTGAAATTTTTCAAAACATGTATGTCAATTTCATGTATATAAAATCCATGGCTCTGATACCATTGTTGGAATTTTGTGTAGGGGTATGCATGTGTGTTTCAAAATTTTTTTTTAAATAATATAATAAAATAGAAGATTAAATTATTTTTAATCTAAATCATACATATATAAAATATAAAATATAAAGATCTACTTCATATGCTGAAATTGAATATATGCTGAATTTTATGCTGAAATTAAATATGTGATCGAATCACACACATGTTTCGTAATTTCTTTCTTCGAATCTGGATCTGAAAGAGAGTAAATTCTTTTTTAGTCATACAAGTACTCGACCTCTATGGGTATCCACTTTGGATCAGTCTGAAACAGTCCTCTTTGATATTGATTTTTTTTCTCCAAGAATGATCACCCTGCGAATCTGAATGAATCCTGGATTATGTTCAACTCTTTGATCCTTTTCTTGATCTTTTTATTCTCTTCTTTTCTTATATTTTTTTTCTTGATTCTATAGGAACCAAGATCTGAAAATCAGTTACCAAGTGGGATGCCCAAGCTCCTCTTGGGCATGGAGATGGAAGATGCCCAAACCCCTTTGGGCATTGGAACTAGAAGGGAGAAGAGAGGGAGGTGTGGGGAGGCTTATGGGAGGCATGGGGCTGCTGTAATTCATATCATAAGAGCCTTAGAGAAGGCCTCTTTAAATAGATAAAATATTTTAATCTTATTCATAATTAAATAGCCTCTTAATACAAGTCTTACTTGCATTAGGAATCCTTGTAGACTTAAAAATTTGATCCCCTTTAGGAGATCTATTAGGTGCCAACTATTGAAGCTTTTTCATCCACCTTTTTATATACCACATGAGACTTAGAGGATGCCCCATGCTGGTCCTACATGCCCAATATCATATGGGCATGCCCAACTTGATCAAATCAAGTGGCACTCAATGCAAACAATAAAAGAAATTGATTAAGAGTTTGAACCTTTAATTCATATGATCCAAAACCCTAGGCACCCAATAATTAGAGTCCAATAAATCTATTTCATTAAGATTATTAGTAGATAATTAACTTGAATTAATCCTATCAAAATAAGTAATTCAAGTACAAAAAAAAAATTGGGTTCAACCATGGCTAGCAAGGTTATCCTGAACTCAATAGGATTTTTTTAAATCTAATTGAGACTTCATAAACCTAATTGCTCATTTCAGATCTAATCCCTTTGTTGTCTAATCTTAAAGGTTCAATTCTATCTAGTAGTGAGATATACCATGATCTCTATCATAGTATCATTAAAACTCTTTTTAATGGATCGAAATAATTCTACTCTAACTCATCAAGAATTATCGATCCTAAGCAACCCTACTGAGCTCTCACAATCCATCAGTGATATCTAACAGTATGTAGTGGCAACCCAATAAAATTAAAAAAAAAATCTCAAGATGTAGTTTACATGTGATTCAGTCCCTTTATCATGAGTTCCAACTAGATGGCAGGTCATAAATAAATTATCAAATCTCATCATCAGTCATATAATGAATTTGATTAGCTCAAGTCCAATTGTGATCCTCATAAAAAAATTTTCATTAATCATACTGTTATAGCTACAGACTCTCAGACTGAGCCTCTCAAATCTCATAAGACTACTCTTCTCTATCAAGATCGATAGATTCCATCTAGATATGCATCCTACTCCTATAGTGGACTAACTATCTCCAACATCTACTACAAAATCTCATTAAGGCTATGTTTATGTATCAGTCAAATTCTAGCAGCCACATTGCGAGCAATCATGCCATCACAGGTCAAAAGATCATTCACACAACTACAGTATCGAGACGATCATTAATGATCAAGTAGAAATCCAAGTGATTTCTAATATAGTCATGCTCAGTACTAGTTATTCTTTAACAACTATCCACACTCATCATTCAGTATCTCTACACTGTAGATCAGAGACTCATCTTACTCGAAAGGATGATGTATGCATCGATCTATCTGGATCAATCATCATCCTCATGATGATACTATGACCAGGGGCATTTAGGAATTATATATACATACCTCTAATTCTCAATACCTTAAGAATATGTATCGAAGTATTAATTCTATGGATGATTCAAGGATACATCATTCTTGAATGAAAATAAAATATGTCATTTTATTAATCAAATCAATGTATTAAGTATAAAATTGTGTCCTAGACTTATTACAATATATCAACCGTATTGGCTTCTAGGACATACATCTAATAGTCAAAGATATTTAATTTTTAAATTTATTATATATTTATATTCTATTTATTAATACATGTCATCCTTTATTTGCAATCATATTACTAATTTGAGACTCTGCAAGATGAGAAGGCCGATCGTCGAACCTTCAAGGAGGTCACCACACGTAGGCTTCAGGATAAGCTGTCCCACCTCAAACAGTTTGTCATTGAGTTCTCTAGTTTCGAGTCACCATCAGACTAGATCATGGATAATTGGATGCAAAGGGATGTATGGGAGGCCCTTTGTGACTAATGGAGCAGTGAAGAATACTCTGATAGACAATAAAGGGCCCAACAAAATCAGACCATCCAGCGAGATTCGATCAAGCACACCAGTGGCTCTATTGGCACATATGTTATAGTAGATAGATTGATAAAAATTTTAAACTTATATTAATTTCATATTTAGTTGAGCATATATTTATTTTTATTAATTTAATTTTATTATTTATTACAGACAGGTAGCTGGGTTATGTACCATGGCAGTTGGGTTATGTACCACGACAGCTATAATTATAGGAGGCTACACACCAATCTAGGAGGATCGATGATTACTTAGATTCTAGGTCCAAATGAATCATGGTAACTTAAAATATTATTTATTAAATTTTTATATATCCTGATATATATAATAGAACTAATGAATTTTTAAACTATATAGGTGGATTACACAGAGTACGTCATAGCACGATACGGTGAGGATCCATCCTCTCAATCCCTTTTTGACCTTGAAGGATGGCTCAGGGCCATTGGAGGGGGGAGTAGGAGTCGAGTCATAGGGTTCAGGCATAGCTTCAACCCTCAATAGCTCGTTAGTCTTCAACGTCCTCCTCTCAGGCCTCGACAATCCAGATGTGGGATGATGCACAAGTCGAGGAGGTCATGCAGAGACTTTTTTCTAATGATTTTAGAGTTTTCGAGATGCCATCCATGACATGATTGTTGAGATTCTTCGAGACCCACATCTATACAATTAGTTGAACTCGTTGTCACAGCCATCACAATACGTAAGTCAAGCAGTATTAATAATTTTTTTACTTATTTTAAATTTTTATATTTAGAAGCTTATATAGTTAGGCTTGAGTCAGAGGAAGGAAATCTATGGATCAAAAGTCAATCTATCCATTTGATAGATAGGATAGAGATGTAGATATATCCGTATCATTGAATGGAATATGTAGGAATAATCTATTCGACAATCGAAGGAGTATATCGAAATATACCCCTTCATACTGATTTAGGCTTGAGGCGGAAGGGAGAGATATCTAGGAGATCAAAATTTAATCTAATCATTTGATGAATGGATTGAGGGTGTCTATAGTTTGTATCATCGAATGGATTATGTAGAAATAATCCATTCGAGAATTGAAGGAGTATATCAAAATATATCCCTCTGTGTCGTTTAGGCTTCAAGCGAAAGGAAGGGAGTACCCAAGGGGTCAAAATGCAACTTAACCATCTAATGAATACTAGCTGGAGATGTCTATAGTTTGTATTATCGAATGAAATATATAAGAATAATCTATTCGAGAATCAGAGTAGTATATCAAAATATATCTCTCCATAAAGGTTTAAGCATAAGGCGCATCAATTACTTTAGTTTTGTAGTTTTAATTAATATAATTCTATAAGTCATTAATAATATTTTATTTTTTTTATTATAGGATGCTGAGACATCTGACTCTTATCCACTTGCTACTATAGAGGATGTATAAGAGGAGGATCTCTGTTATTTTTTTAGTTTTAATGTAATATATTTGATATTTAAGTGATGTTATTTGTAAAATTTAATTTTGATGTAATATATAATATTAATTTTTATTTATGATGGTGATAGTTAATTATTAGTTGTTATAATATCCATCAATTACTTTTTATGAAGGAAATCATCGTTGATATTTTTTTAAATTTTTTATTTTAAATTCAAAAAAATATTATAAATGATGAAAAGCCATCGCTAATTATCGTTGCTAATACTTGTTACTAGTGACAACATTTTTACCATCACTAATATGCACCTTCAGCATCAAGCTTTTTTCTAATGGTTTTTAGCAATGGCTTGTGTCATTAATACCATTAGTGATGGTATGTCTATTATTAGCAACGGTATTAGACCATCGCTAATAATTAATTTTATTGTAGTGTATGCCAATGCCCTTACTATTTATATCAAAGCCTGTCACCTAAATTATGAACTTATTAATGATTTTTGGTTATATCATATGTAGGTTTACGATCGAGATAATTTGGTACAAAATCAATATTTGCATGACTTAGTATGGGGTCCTAAGAGAAAGATTCATGCATGGCCTACTTACTTTATCAATTGTTACAAGTTTCACACAGAAGAATGGAGTGTGGGTAAAAAAACTATTAATAGTCTAGTGTGCATTAAGGGTTCTGACCAAAGGGATAAAAAAAGTTATTGTTATGGCATCGTTAAGGAGATACTCTAGCTAGAATATCTAGGGCATCCAATGAAACAGTTAGTGCTATTTAATTATGAAATATTTGACACTGTACCATGAAAGAGTAATGCCCTACAAGCCAATCATATATAAGATGTGATAGGATATTTTCTGTAATTTGCCTTTCAGACTCATGTAATTAATATTTATATTATTAATAAAATAGATATTTTTGATTCATTATATGCTGCATCTTTTTATTTTTAAGATTATAATGAACTCCATAGGTCCGAACAATGATTTTAGGGTCATGATGAGATCATGCCAATGAGACCTAAATCCATGATAGCCATGACTTAAAATATTCCTAGTCGTTGGTTCATTGAGTCGAGGATCAATGATATCGATAAGATTGGCATATCCTATGCATGCTCAGAAATGAGGATGGTTCATCTCACAATCACTTGTGTGATGACACTGATACAAGGATGTGAGTGCTTATTAGAGAATGAGTTCACTAAATTGACCTATGAGAGAACATCAAATGGAGTTTTATTTACATGTCAACTGATGATTCTCTAGTAAAAATTGTGTAAGTGATCCTTTGACCTGAGATCATCATAGTACCTTATGTACATGGATCTATATTTTGGTTTACTTCTTAACTTAGTTTTTTGATTCTTGTATCGGGTGTTCTGGATATGGTGAACTATCGAGCTGAAATCCAAACCCAAGAATCACCTTGTCGATATTGATAAAACAAAAACAAGCATGCAAGAGAGATAAAATTTTTATTTTCATCAAAAAAGAAGAAGTGGCACATTGGTGTTCTCCACAAGATCCCAAGGTAGAAGTTCTCCAATGATGATCCACATGAAAGTTGGCTAAGATCCTTCTCAACCGGTGCACTGTCGCAGCCTTGTCTTCTCAAGAACACTGTCAGCTTCGAACTCATGGTACGATCGTACCAAAGTCCAATTACTTTTGATCTTACCACTAAAATGATACCAAAAAGACACTCTTCAGCTGTCTCATAATCTAGGATCTGATTTTTGGCTCCAACACATGAAAAAATCAAATCTTAGGGTACACTAGCAACACTTGTTAAAAATCTCACCACCCTTCTTGCAACTTTTGCCACTCAATTTTCCTTTACCTTTTTTTCAGATTTTTTCTAAAATTTTTCTTATGATTACCACATCCCTCCTCTCTAGTTTTAATCTAAAATCACAATATAAAACCATGTAGGGTGTCTCTTATAAATAGGGAACCAAGGGATGTCACAAGGGATGAAGGGGCGCCAACCTTTGGCGCTCCAACTTCTAACATAGTGAATAAATTCACTGTGTAGAACTTTTGGAACATTAAATACTTGTAGCAGAAGGACTCTTCCTCCTCTTTGTACATAAAAATTTCACATTAAATTGGCATTAAATCATAGGATATCTATTGAGAAATAAAAGCAATGCATATTAGTTAAGAGCCTTCTTTAAGAAGGACTCTCCATTTCACATGCCAAATTGAGGTAGGCGGCATTTATTTTTTACTGTGGCTTCTAGTGGGCATAGAGGAGTCCTTCTCTACTTAAAACTAATCTATGTTGGATAAGGATCCAATCTAAATTGACCCAATCCCATTAGGTCAAAGGCAACTGGTCTAGGTTAGCTCAAACACTTTGATCTAAACCAATTTAGGAACTTGGGTTAATACAATATGCTAGCATATCAAATTAACCCATAGAATTTATATTAAACTCTAATTAGATTGATCAAGACTAAATCTCAAAGTGTGTAACTCTTTGGATTCCAAATCTAGCCTACAGTGGATTCAAACTTTCGATGTAATCCTAATCCGATGGGATTAGATCACCCGAAGAGTCCCCATCACCTTGGACTCTTTCAAATTGACTCAAGAATTAAACTCTTTTAATTTTGATAAATCTATAAATCAAGATTGATATCTAACAATATATCATGAGTATCCAAAAGATTTAAACTTTTAATAAAAGATTATCAAAATATCCTTCAATGGCAAGTTTTTGTTTAATTCAATTTTTCAGTCAAACAACATTCCAGATGAGCTGTGGGTATGAAAATATATCAAACCCAATCACTTATCTTTATATATCTTGATCTAAAGGTGATGATTCAGTTGATGATATATTAAAAATTTTTTTCTAATTATCCTCCTGCTTTGGCCAAAGACTTCCAGAATCACCATCCTATGAGATCACATAGGAGTTCGCTCTCCTTATTAGGAGTGACTGATCCCTTATTGATCACTCACAATCTCCATGCACTCTTCACCATATCCAGAATATCCCACACAAGGATCAAAGAATCAAGTTAGGTAGTGAACCAAAATATGGATCCATGTACACAAGGTAACATGGTGACCTCAGGTCTAAGGATCACTTACATAACTCCCACTAGAGAATTATCAGTTGACATGTAAATAAGATTCCATCTAATATTCTCTCACAGGTAAATTCAGTGAACTCATTCTCTAATGAGTATCCATATCCTTGTATTAGTGTCACCACACAAGTAGTTGTGAGATCAACCACCCTCATTTCTGAGCATACATAGGATATGCTAGTCTTTTCGGTATCATTGATCCCTGACTCAATGTACCAATGATAAAATATTTTAGATTAGGACTATTAAAGAATTAGGTCTCATTGGCGTGATCTCATCACGATCCTAAAATCATTGTCCAGACCTATGGGGTTCATTATAATCTTAAGAATAATAAGATACAGTATATAATGAATCAAAAATATCTATTTTATTAATAATATAAATATCAATTATATAAGTCTAAAAGATAAATTACAATAAACACCCTATCGCATCCCATATGCGATTGGCTTGTAGGGTATGATTCTTTCAATCTTCCACTTATACTAAAGCCAATCGTCCCTATACTTGATACCCATGCTATCAAGGTGGCAGTCAAAGTGTTGCATTGATAAAGCCTTAGTGAATGGATCTGCTATATTATTTTTGATGTCAACCTGCTCTATGATCACATCGTATCTTTCGACTATCTTCCGAATGAGGTGGAACTGTCTTAGGATGTGTTTGGATTTATAGTGAGACCTTGGTTCTTTAGCTTGAATAACTGCCCCAGTATTATCACAATAAAAGGGCACTGATTATTCAATCTTTGAAACAACATCCAATTCTGTGATGAATTTTTTCATCTAGACAGCCTCCTTAACAGCCTCATTTGTAGCAATATACTCAATCTCAGTGATCGAGTTAGCAACAGTTTACTGTTTGAAATTTTTTCAACTTACTGCACCACCATACAAGGTAAAAACATATCCAGATATAGATTTGCTATCATCTGGATCAGATTAAAAACTAGAATTGGTATAACCTTTTAATTTTAAATTAGATCCACCATATAACAAAAAAATATCTCGAGTCTTTCTCAAGTACTTAAGTATGTTTTTCACAGCTTTCCAATGATTCTCTCTGGGATCAGTCTGAAATCTACTTACAATGCCCAAGGCATAAACTATATCAGGTCTGGTACATAACATAGCATACATTATTGATCCTACTATCGAAGTATAAGGAATAGAATTCATTCTATTTCTCTCTTCAAGTGTCTTAGGAGACATCTTCTTGGAGAGTTGTATACCATAACCTATGGGCAAGTAACCACTTTTACTTTCCTCCATGTTGAACCTCTTCAACACCAGATCAATGTACCTAGACTTGGACAAGCCTAGTATTTTTTTTGATTTATCTCTATAAATCTTAATATCAAGTATATAGGATGCGTCACCCAAGTCTTTTATGAAAAACTTTTATGATAGCCAAGTCTTGACCAATTACAACATCAGGATATCATTTTCAATGAGTAGTATGTCGTCCACATACAAAATCAAGAAGACAATAGCACTCTCACTATTCTTCTTGTACACATAAGGTTCATCCATATTTTTGATGAACCAAATGATTTGTCTGCTTATCAAAATGGATGTTCTAACTCCTCGATGCTTGCTTTAATCTATAAATAGATTTATTCAGTTTGTATACCTGATTTACTCTCCCACTTGAGATAAATTTCTTTGGCTGAGTCATATAGACTTCTTCCTCAAGGTTTCCATTGAGGAAGGCAGTCTTAACATCCATCTGTCAGATCTCATAGTCATGGTATGCGCAATAGCGAGCATTATCCGAATAGACTTGAGCATGGCAACTGATGAAAAGGTTTCTTCATAATTAACACCTTATTTTTGTCTGAAATCTTTTGCCACAGCCTAGCCTTATAGGTCTCTACCTGGCTATTTACTCCAATCTTCTTTTTGAAGATTCATTTGTAACCTATTGGGGTCACACCCTCAGGCGCATCAACCAAAATTCATACTTGGTTGGCATACATGGAGTCCATTTTGAATTTCATGGTATTGATCCACTTGTCAGAGTCACTACTCATGATAGCTTTCGAATAGATCGTGGGATCATCATTCTCAATGATGTGGGTTCTATTATCATTTTAATGAAAATCCATACCTGAGTGGTACATTACACACTCTACTCAATCTTCAGAGAGGAAGTGTGTATAGTGGCTGTGCCTCAATAATGGGTATATCTGGTTAAGAATCATTTTGTGAATCTTGGATGGATTGTAGATTTTGAACTTTCTCAAGTTCAATAGACTCTCATTGCCTCCTTCTTGGATAAACTCTTTCTCCAAGAAAATGGCATACCTACCAACAAACACCTTTTGTTGAGTAGGATTATAGAAGCAGTATTCTATACTTTCCTTGGGATAATCTACAAATCTGTATTTTTCTGATCTAGCATCCAGCTTATGTCCATCAATATTTTTTACATAAGCTAGACAACTCTAAATCTTAAGATGCTTAAGATTGGATCTTTTTTTTTTTATATTTCATATGGAGTACTAAAAATAGATTTAGAAGGTACTTTATTTAAAATATATGCTGCAGCCTCGAGGGTATATTTTCAAAAAGATATCAGAAGATCTGTGAAATACATCATGGACTGCACCATATCTAATAAGGGCGATTCCTTCTTTTCATAATTTTATTTAATTATGGAGTATAAAGAGATATCCATTGAGAGAGTATTCTATTTTATTTCAAATAATCGAGAAACTCACTAGACAAGTATTCTCCTCCTCGATAAGATTGAAGAGTTTTAATATTTTTACTAGTTTATTTTTCAACCATTCTTTGATACTTTTTAAATTTATCAAAAATTTTATATTTATATTTTATTAAATACACATATCCAAATCTAGACCTATCATCAGTAAATATGATAGAGTAAGAGTATCCACCTCTGGCTTGTGTCAACATTGGACCACATACATCAGTATGTACAAGGTCCAAATGTCACTTGCCCTTTCTCCATGTCCAGTAAATGGAGTCTTGGTTATTTTTTCTATGAGGTAAGATTCACAAGTTTCATATGAGTCATAATCATAAAGATCAAAAAATTATCTTTGAATAACTTATTAATTCTTGACTCATTTATATGGCCAAGTCGGCAGTGCCAAAGGTATATGACATTCACATTCTCTCTCTTTCTTTTCTTCATATTATCAATATGAAATATATTATCATTAAGTGAAAGAAATAAAAGACCATTATCAATAAAATCACTTTCAAAATATTCATTAGCAAAATATATAGAACAACCATTATTCTTTACATTTATTTCAAAATTTTGTTCCAATAATAATGGTATAGAAATAATATTTCTAATAATATTAAGGATATAATAACAAGTCTTTAGTTCAAAAATTTTATCCAAAGGTAACTTCAAAATCTTGGTTCCTACGACTTCAGCCTGAATGAACTCTCCACTAGCATTGAACAGCTCGAAGTCACCCTTATTCAGACTCTTTAATTCCTATAGATCCTGTAATGATTTGCAAAGGTATGAACCACAGACGGTATTCAATACTCAAGAATCTGATATTGAAGTACTTAATAATAAATTGATTTGTATATATATAAACTTTTAGCAATATTTGCCAGTTTCACGGTTGTAAGGTACTCCTTGTAATTTCTCTTTCAATGGCCCTCCTTGCCACATTGATAACAAGTACCTTTGATGAAGACCTTCTT
>NC_025995.2:24300122-24389777 GCF_000442705.2 Elaeis guineensis
TTTCTCCAGGATCAGATTGGTATCTACTCACTACTCCTAGTGAGTATGCCACATCTGGTCTTGTACATGTCATGGCGTACATGATAGATCCCACGGCTGAAGCATATGGGACTCTACTCATACGCTCTCTCTCTTCAGGAGTTGTCGGACAATCCTTCTTAGAGAGAGAAATTCCTTGGCCTATCGGTAGATAGCCCTTCTTGGAATTCTCCATGCTGAACCTCTTCAGCACAGTGTCTATGTACATGGACTGGGATAACCCAAGCATCCTTTTAGATCTATCCCTATAGATCTTCATCCCTAGGATGTAGGATGCTTCACCCAAGTCCTTCATGGAGAACTGTGATGACAACCAAACTTTTATTCCCTGTAGTGCGGGGATGTCATTCCCGATTAAGAGAATGTCATCCACGTACAAGACAAGGAATACCACAACTGGACCATTTGCCCATTTATAGATGCAGGGCTCTTCTCCATTCTTAATGAAGCCATACGTTTTGATCACCTTATCAAAAGCATGTTCCAACTCCGAGAAGCTTGCTTCAATCCATAAATGGATCTCTGAAGCTTGCACACCTTGGACTCATCTGTGGATGTAAACCCTCAGGTTGTATCATATACACCTCTTCGTCAGCTCTCCATTCAGAAAGCTGTCTTTACATCCATCTGCCAGATCTCATAATCCAGATGGGCAGCTATTGCAAGCATTATCCGAATAGATTTGAGCATTGCCACAGGAGAAAATATCGTCATAGTCAATACCATAACGTTGACGATACCCCTTGGCAACCAGACGGGCTTTATAGGTCTCCACCTTTCCGTCTGCGCCCCTCTTCCTTTTGAAGACCCATTTACACCCAATGGGTTTAACCCCTTCAGGTGGGTCAACCAATGTCCATACATCGTTGACCTTCATGGACTCCATTTCGGATTTCATGGCTTCAAGCCATTTCTCGAATCAGGTCTCTGCATAGCATCCATATAGGTGATCGGATCCTCATTATTCTCATCAAGTTCGATGGGATCACCGTCCCGGACCAAGAAACCGTAGTATCTGTCCGGCTGACGCGGTACTCTACCGGATCGCCTTAATGGTGCAGGTATATTGGGCTCCGGATCTGATCTAATCATATCCGACTCAGGTTCAGCTATTGGTGTCGGTCCTTCTACCTGTTGAACTTCATCAAGTTCAACCTTAGAGGCAACGGTTCCTTCACCAAGGAACTCCTTTTCTAAAAAGATTGCCTTAAGGCTGACGAACACCTTTTGTTCATCAGCATGGTAGAAAAAATATCCTTTTGTCTCTTTGGGGTACCCTATGAATGAGCATTTGTCAGACCTAGGTCCAAGTTTGTCTGTGACTAATCGTTTGACATAGGCCGGGCACCCCCAGACCCTAAGGTGTGAAAGTGCTGGCTTACGTCCCGTCCATATCTCATATGGAGTCTTAATTACAGACTTACTTGGAACCTATTTAACAGATAACAAGCCGATTCGAGTGCATATCCCCAGAAGGATATCGGCAAGCTAGCAAAACCCATCATGGATCGGACCATGTCTAACAGAGTCCGATTCCTCCTTTCAAACACACCATTATGCTGTGGTGTTCCTGGAGGAGTCCATTGGGAGAGAATCTCATTCTCTCTTAGATATGTGAGAAACTCACTAGAAAGGTATTCTCCTCCTCGATCAGATCGAAGAGTTTTAATACTCTTTCCAGTTTATTTTTCTACTTCACTTCAGAATCGTTTGAACATTTCAAATGAATCCGACTTATGTTTCATCAGATAGACATATCCATATAGGTATAGGTCATCCGTGAAAGCTATGAAGTAGAAATATCACCTCTAGCACTGGTGCTCATGGGCCCACATACATCAGTATGTACTAGGCCCAAGAGCTCAGTAGCTCTCTCACCTTTTCCAGTAAAAAGTGACTTGGTCATTTTACCAAGAAGACAGAATCACAGGTTGTAAGTGATTCACAATCACTGACTTTGAGGATTTCCTCTTGAGTCAACCTGTTTATTCTGTTCTTATTTATATGACCTAGCCTCCAATGCCATAAGTAGATATTTGACACACTATCTAATCTAGGGTGCTTGCCAGTAGAATAGACTCTTATCAGGCTTGATCTTTTTGGTCTGGCTCTGCACAGATGTCCCAGCCTGAACTTGCACCTTCTTGACTTTCATCTTCTTGTTCTTCTTTCCTTTCTCAAAGGGTCGAGAACCAGAAGATGAACCTCCCACTGAGTTCACTGAGTTCACCGACTCCTTGAGGAGTTGGTGATCCTTCTCAAAGTTCTGAAGCAACCCCATTAACCCATGGTAGTTTACTTCAGGCTTTGTCATTCTATAATGAGTGAGGAATGGGAGACAAGACTTGGGCAGCAAGTTCAGTATTGCATCTTTCCCAAGCTGCTTTCAAGGGAAAGCCGAGCTTGCTCAATCGTTCCATCAGCTCGATCATGTACAATACATGATCAGTGATAGAGACTCCATCCCGTATTTTGGCGTTGAAGATGGCACAACTAGTCTTGTGCCTCTCTACATCATCGGGTGTGCCAAAGGTATCCTCCAACACTTGAAGCATGTCCTTTGGCTGAGCCGTCTCGAATCTGCGACTGAACTCGTCGCTCATGATAGCAGCCAGCATGATACAGCGCACCGTGGTCCGATCACTGAGCCACTTCTGGTAAGTGTCTCTAACTGTTCCACGTGCATTGACAGCTGGCTCCTCAGGTGCAGGATCCATTATCACATATAGGATCCGTTCATGCTCCAGGACTATCTTCAACTTTCGGTACCAGCTATCGAAGTTGGATCCACCAACTTATCATTGTCCAACAATGATCGGAGCGATAGGGAAGTGGCCATATTTGCACAAAGGAGAACCATAATCTAATTAGTAATTGATTCATTAAACCTAAAGATTTGGACTTTAATCAAAAGGTTTCTCCCACTATTTTATTCGAATTGGTAGCCTCTACCTTCAATTCGAGGAATTACCCCTAATTCCTTAGCGGGTACTAGAATCCACTTAGACTGCACACAAGCCCAACTTGGTTGGCCAACCCATGTACATCTAAGGGTAGGTTCATAACCAATTATTTCTCTAAACAATTTCTAGTAATTTTAATTTTGCCCCAGAAACCTAATCAGTAGGCTTTGGCCTCCACTGTAAGGATCCAGTTAGGTCCAACCATTAACATGATCATACTTGGTGTATCTAACCAACGAATGATTAAGCCCAACTTTGGTTGGCTCACCTAACCACCATTAGAGAGACACTTCCAAGTCATCATATGATGAGTGATAATTCCATTAGTCAACAAGCACCAGGCCTTTGGGTCTGCAATGATTATTGAGTTAATGGACTCATTATCAAACACCTTAATGGGAGGCTATGACTCAGTTATCTCCATAACTTTGTCATTTTAAGGACCTAATAATTTTAGAGGATTTAAATAATTTTAGAGGATGAGGTCAGATGAACCAGCTTATCATGATCCTCCCACTGCTTCACCAAGTCAGCTTAAGGGAGACCATTACTGGTCTAGGAGCACCTAAATCAGTCACACTGATTTACCTAGCTGACATGGGTCAGCTCGAATAGTCAAGTGATCCGATCAAAACATAATTTCACCAAGAGGCCAGTAAGTTCGATCAGTGGGAGGGTCTGCCAAAGCTTGCCTTAGACACCATCAGAAATGGCCAGGTAAGCGGGCTCCCAATTAAAAACCACCGGTCTGGTTTACCTTAGACACCAACTGGTTTAATTAGTTTCGATTAGATCAACCTAACAGTTCGTGCTAGACCGCTTAGCCAAGAATCAAGTCCATTTGGTTCTCGTTAAAGATATGGACTTGACCAACTACAACTATTGTAATTGATCTAGAGAATCTTTGACCTAATCTAAGACAACAATTGATTAGATTTAGTCAATTCTCTAATTAAATCCATCTTTAATCTAACCATAGGTCTAACCCAATTAATGGACCTAATTTCCACTAACCCATTAACCCAATGTGTTATGATTTGTGTCTTAGGTTCTTCAATTCACAATCCTAGAACCTAATCAAATAACTTCTTAATTCTTAATTAAGTTTTAGGCTGAGGGTTGGGTTCGGCTTTTCAAAAAATAATTTTCATATTTGTAAAACAATTTTACAATATGATTCTACCAATCATATTGCATGTTTGATTCATAATCAAGATGCAAGCGAAATAAACATGAACTACTTTAGATCTAATCTAAACAGGTTCATGTAATTGAAATAATTTCAACTTTAAATAATTTCTTTGCATAAAAATTATTAACAAAGAGATTTTATTTCAGATTTAAACATCTTTTAAATCTAATAAATCATAAATTTAATCTAGATCATATCTAACAAATTTATGATTAAAGATAGATCTACACAAACTAGGACAACCTTTGCACTGTAAGGGGTAAACCTTACAGCAGGACAACCTTGCAGTTTGTGATTGATCTAAAATTTTAATTTTAGATTTAATAATCAGATTATAAATTAGATCTAATCTAAAAAATAATCTAAGCATGTATAAATAATCATGTAATAAAGAACCTTGCTCTGATACCAATTGTAGGAACAAGATCTAGGGTTTCAGGGTTAGATCTTGAAACTTTTTCAAGATCATACAGCGGAAGACTAAAATAAATTAAAATTTATTTTCTAAACTAGAGAATCCCTAGATCTAAGATCCTATTACATGATTATTACATGGCATTAAATCAAAAATTAAAATATATAAATAAATATAGTATGAACTACATGTTGATCATATCAACATGTTTCTATACTAGCTACATCTAATGTATGTATTAAATAATAGATCAGATCTATTACCTTACAAGTTAGACGCTCTAACCTCGCTGATCCGGGCTTAAGGATGATGTTGCAAGCCGCACACGCATCCGGCCTCTAGGAGTCATCCACACGAGCCCACGAATCTCGATCAGAAGTCCTGCTTCAGGAAATCAGCACAGTATGCTAGTACTGCGCTGATCCTTCTTTGATGGTTGATCAGGTGCCTCCTTCTTCTTGATTTGGACTCTTTCAAAGATAGAAAGTAGAAGGAGGAGTTTCAGATCTGAGACGCTCTCAGGAAACTCAAGATGGAAGGAGGAAAGATATAAAAAATAAAAACCCTAGAAGAAGACCCTCTTCTTCTTCACGTTTTTCTCTCTAGACACCCAAACTTGCGTCTTTTATATCTCCACGACCCAAAGGTATTTCTCTCTGATTTTTGGATGGTAGAAAGGCCTCTCAAAAAACTATCTCTCCTTAAAATTTCACAAAGAAACTCATCTTATATAGAGAGATATGATAGAGTCCTTGTCTAGGTCAAACACCTAGTCAAGGCTTATCCAAACATGGCAAGTTAAGGGACGCCCAACTCTTGAGCACCTCCTCCATATTTTTGTGCATGGATCATCAAAAAAGGGTGTACAATGTAAACCCTAAAAGCCACGAAAATTCCAAAAAAAAATTGGATAAATTCGGTGCAAAATTGAAAGAGTTTTGGATTTCTAAAACTCTATCTCATAGAATTCGAAATCCAAACTTATTCCTTTTAGATTTGATCCAAATCACCTTCCATGTAAGAAAGAAGAGAGGAGACCTTTTGTGAACGTGGGAGAGATCTGAGAGAGGGCTTTTGTCGCACAAAATAAGTGGAGATTGGCGTTGAATAAGAGAGAGGGCGTGGAGAAGGTTTATGTGGTGCAAGGTGGAATCCTAGTCCTACTAGGATTCTGTCTCATAACTTGTTTTAATTTGGTTTCCCAAACCAAATCAAATCAAAATTAGATCAACCCAATTAAAATAGGTCTTAACCTAATTAAGAACCTAATTTAATCAGATTAAATTAGATTTAAATCTGATTTAATTTTCTAATCAAATTAGAAATTAGATTGACCCAAGTCCTAGTTGAACTAGGACTAGTCTTTCCTTGCACTTGGCTTATCCAATAAACCAATTGGACTTGATCCAATCAAGCCCAAATCAAATCTAATTAAATCATATTTAATTAGACTTAATCTCAGCCCATTGGCTTAATCAAATTAAGCTAATTAGCAATCGAATTGCTAATCGATCCTCCTGCAACACTTGCACTGGGTTAAATATCAATCGTATTGATCATCTAACCCTAGAACGATTCTTAATCATTGATCAACCATCCGATCGGATCATGAACTCTAATGTGTGTGACCTCATAGGTCCGAACCTAAGCCGGTAGCATAGGAATAAATTCCTATACCAATCGAAGTGACCATCTAGCAATGATACCCGACGACCGGATAGGTCGAATGTGTAGAACAACATCCTTAGAACCCATGCGGATATAGTTTTCATATAATTCATCCCTTGACCAAAATGATCATAGGACACTCCAGAGCTCAACTGTCAACTCTGATCAGGTTGTCCACATTGTATTTCAAAATATCAAATCCATCTGATGGATTACCCTGGCCAAGGTTTTGCTAAATTGAAATACAACGACTCATTCTTCTCCAACTCTTGGAGTGGTCAATCCCATCTCGATCACACTCTGACTTCGCAAGTACTTGACTGTGCCCAGAAGCCTTCCGTCCCTGAATTAGAAATTCAGTTAGTCCAGTACCAAAGCACAGTGAGTTGCTTGCAAGTCACTGAGGTGATCTCAAGTCTAAGGGACACTTATACCTATATCCCATCAGAGACATTCTCGACAGCAGAATGCTCTGGAGTTGGTCACATTCAATGACGATGTACCCTTACATCTCACCTGTATGCCATACCAGTGTCTCCACACTCCTTGGTTAAGAGGACAACCAATCCATATGGCCTACAGCGACCTATGCTCGATAGAAGCTGTCGTCCTTATTAACAGCCTATCATTTGGTCGTGAACAGTTTTAAGGACTAATCGATAAATCCTCTCTTTATCGAACTTAAATAGTCCTAAGGACTTCATCATAACAACGGAGTTCATTAGAAGATGAAAGCTTATGATGAAAATACCAAATATATTTTATTTATTAACAAATCAATTACAATACTTGGTTGCTCAACCGTCAACAGCTTGACGATTGGCTTTTTGGGATACATTTTCCAACACCCGACACGCTCCTGCTGTCATCATGGTCAGATTGAAAGCTGGAGTCTGTGAACCCCACAAGTTTCAGATCTGACTCGCCATAAACCAACCATTGGTCCTTAGTATTTCTCAAATACTTAAGGATGGCTTTAACCACTTTTCAGTGGTTTTCTCCAGGATCAGATTGGTATCTAGTCACAACTCCTAGTGAGTATGCCACATCTGGTCTTGTACATGTCATAGCGTATATGGGACTCTACTCATACGCTCTCTCTCTTCAGGAGTTGTCGAACAATCCTTCTTAGAGAGAGAAATTTCTTGGCCTATCGGTAGATAGCCCTTCTTGGAATTCTCCATGCTGAACCTCCTCAGCACAGTGTCTATGTACATGGACTGGGATAACCCAAGCATCCTTTTAGATCTATCCCTATAGATCTTCATCCCTAGGATGTAGGATGCTTCACCCAAGTCCTTCATGGAAAACTGTGATGACAACCAAACTTTTATTCCCTGTAGTGCGGGGATGTCATTCTCGATTAAGAGAATGTCATCCACGTACAAGATAAGGAATACACAACTGAACCATTTGCCCATTTATAGATGCAGGGCTCTTCTCCATTCTTAATGAAGCCATACATTTTGATCACCTTATCAAAATGCATGTTCCAACTCCGAGAAGCTTGCTTCAATCCATGAATGGATCTCTGAAGCTTGCACACCTTGGACTCATCTGTGGATGTAAACCCCTCAGGTTGTATCATATACACCTCTTCGGTCAGCTCTCCATTCAGGAAAGCTGTCTTTACATCCATCTGCCAGATCTCATAATCTAGATGGGCAGCTATTACAAGCATTATCCGAATAGATTTGAGCATTGCCACAGGAAAAAATATCTCGTCATAGTCAATACCATAACATTGACGATACCCCTTGACTACCAGACGGGCTTTATAGGTCTCCACCTTTCCGTCTATGCCCCTCTCCCTTTTGAAGACCCATTTACACCCAATGGGTTAACCCCTTCAGGTGGGTCAACCAATATCCATACATCGTTGACCTTCATGGACTCCATTTCGGATTTCATGGCTTCAAGCCATTTCTCGGAATTAGGTCTCTGCATTGCATCCATATAGGTGATAGGATCCTCATTATTCTCATCAAGTTCGATGGAATCACCGTCTCGGACCAAGAAACCGTAATATCTATCCGGCTAAATGGTACTCTACCGGATCGCCTTAATGGTGCAGGTACATTGGGCTTCGGATCTGATCTAATCATATCTGACTCAGGTTCAGCTATTGGTGTCAGTCCTTCTACCTGTTGAACTTCATCAAGTTCAACCTTAGAGGCAACGGTTCCTTCACCAAGGAACTCCTTTTCTAAAAAGATTGCCTTAAGGCTGACGAACACCTTTTGTTCATCAGCATGGAAAAAATATCCTTTTGTCTCTTTGGGGTACCCTATGAATGAGCATTTGTCAGATCTAGGTCCAAGTTTGTCTGTGACTAATCGTTTGACATAGATCGAGCACCCCCAGACCCTAAGGTGTGAAAGTGCTGGCTTACGTCCTGTCCATATCTCATATGGAGTCTTAATTACAGACTTACTTGGAACCCTATTTAACAGATAACAGGCCGATTCGAATGCATATCCCCAGAAGGATATCGGCAAGCCAGCAAAACCCATCATGGATCGGACCATGTCTAACAGAGTCCGATTCCTCCTTTCAGACACACCATTATGCTGTGGTATTCCTGGAGGAGTCCATTGGGAGAGAATCTCATTCTCCTAGATATGTGAGAAACTCACTAGAAAGGTATTCTCCTCCTCAATCAGATCGAAGAGTTTTAATACTCTTCCCAATTTGTTTTTCTACTTCACTTCAGAACCATTTGAACATTTCAAATGAATCCGACTTATGTTTCATCAGATAGACATATCCATATCGGGATAGGTCATCCATGAAAGTTATGAAGTAGAAATATCCACCTCTAGCACTGGTGCTCATGGGTCCGCATACATCAGTATGTATTAGGCCCAAGAGCTCAGTAGCTCTCTCACCTTTTCCAATAAAAGGTGACTTGGTCATTTTACCAAGAAGATAGGACTCACAGGTTGGTAGTGATTCACAATCACTGACTTCAAAGATTTCCTCTTGAGTCAACCTATTTATTCTGTTCTTGTTTATATGACCTAGCCTACAGTGCCAAAAGTAGATATCTGACACACTATCTAATCTAGGGTGCTTGCCAGTGGAATAGACTCTTATCAGGCTTGATCTTTTTGGTCTGGCTCTGCACAGATGTCCCAGCCTGAACTTGCACCTTCTTGACTTTCTTCTTCTTGTTCTTCTTCCCTTTCTCAAAGGATCGAGAACCAGAAGATGAACCTCCCACTGAGTTCACTGACTCCTTGAGGAGTTGGTGATCCTTCTCAAAGTTCTGAAGCAACTCCAGTAATCTGTGGTAGTTTACTTCAGGCTTTGTCATTCTATAATGAGTGAGGAATGGGAGATAAGACTTGGGCAGCGAGTTCAGTATTGCATTTTTTCCAAGCTGCTCATGCAAGGGAAAGTCGAGCTTGCTCAATCGTTCTATCAGCTCGATCATGTACAATACATGATCAGTGACAGAGGCACCATCCCACATTTTGGCGTTGAAGATGGCACAACTAGTCTTGTGCCTCTCGACGTTATCGGATGTGTCAAAGTCATCCTCCAACACTTGAAGCATGTCCTTTGGCTGAGCCATCTCGAATCTACGACTGAACTCGTCGCTCATGGTAGCCAGCATGATACAGCGCACCATGGTTCGGTCACTGAGCTACTTCTGATAAGTGTCTTTGACTGTTCCACGTGCATTGACAGCTGGCTCCTCAGGTGCAAGATCTATTATCATATATAGGATCCGTTCATGCTCCAGGACTATCTTCAACTTTCGGTACCAGCTACTGAAGTTGGGTCCCACCAACTTATCATTGTCCAACAATGATCGGAGCGATAAGGAAGTGGCCATATTTGCACAAAGGAGAACCATAACCTAATTAGTAATTGATTCATTAAACCTAAAGATTTGGACTTTAATCAAAAGGTTTCTCCCACTATTTTATTCGAATTGGTAGCCTCTACCTCCAATTCGAGGAATTACCCTAATTCCTTAGCGGATACTAGAATCCACTTAGACTGCACACAAGCCCAACTTTGGTTGGCCAACCCATGTACATCTAAGGGTAGGTTCATAACCAATTATTTCTCTAAATAATTTCTAGTAATTTTAGTTTTGCCCCAGAAACCTAATCAGTAGGCTTTGGCCTCCACTGTAAGGACCGGTTAGGTCCAACCATTAACATGATCATACTTGATGTATCTAACCAACGAATGATTAAGCCCAACTTTGGTTGGCTCACCTAACCACCATTAGAGAGACACTTCCAAGTCGTCATATGATGAGTGATAATTCCATTAGTCAACAAGCACCAGGCCTTTGGGTCTGCAATGATTATTGAGTTAATGGACTCATTATCAAACACCTTAATGGGAGGCTATGACTCAGTTATCTCCATAACTTTATCATTTTAAGGACCTAATAATTTTAGAGGATTTAAATAATATAGAGATGAGGTCAGATGAACCAGCTTATCATGATCCTCCCACTGGCTTCACCAAGTCAGCTTAAGGGAGACCATTAAAAGGACTGGTCTAGGAGCACCTAAATCAGTCACACTGATTTACCTAGCTGACATGGGTCAGCTCGAATAGTCAAGTGATCCAATCAAAACATAATTTCATCAAGAGGCAGGTAAGTTCGATCAGTGGGAGGGTCGGCCAAGCTTGCCTTAGACACCATCAGAAATGACCAGGTAAGCGGGCTCCTAATTAAAAACCACTGGTCTGGTTTACCTTAGACACCAACTGGTTTAATTAGTTTCGATTAGATCAACCTAACAGTTCGTGCTAGATCGCTTAGCCAAGAATCAAGTCCATTTGGTTCTCGTTAAAGACATGGACTTGACCAACTACAACTATTGTAATTGATCTAGAGAATTCTTGACCTAATCTAAGACAACAATTGATTAGATTTAGTCAATTCTCTAATTAAGTCCATCTTTAATCTAACCATAGGTCTAACCCAATTAATGGACCTAATTTCCACTAACCCATTAACCCAATGTGTTATGGTTTGTGTCTTAGGTTCTTCAATTCACAATCCTAGAACCTAATCAAACAACTTCTTAATTCTTAATTAAGTTTTGGGCCGAGGGTTGGGTTTGGCTTTTCAAAAAATAATTTTCATATTTGTAAAATAATTTTATAATATGATTCTACCAATCATATTGTATGTTTGATTCATAATCAAGATGCAAGTGAAATAAACATGAAACTACTTTAGATCTAATCTAAACAGGTTCATGTAATTGAAACAATTTCAACTTTAAACAATTTCTTTGCACAAAAATTATTAATAAAGAGATTTTATTTCAGATTTAAATATTTTTTAAATCTAATAAATCATAAATTTAATCTAGATCATATCTGATAAATTTATGATTAAAGATAGATCTACACAAACTAGGACAACCTTTGCACTGTAAGGGGTAAACCTTACAGCAGGACAACCTTGCAGTTTGTGATTGATCTAAAATTTTAATTTTAGATTTAATAATCAGATTATAAATTAGATCTAATCTAAGAAATAATCTAAGTATGTACAAATAATCATGTAATAAAGAACCTAGGCTCTGATACCAATTGTAGGAACCAGATCTAGGGTTTCAGGGTTAGATCTTGAAACTTTTTCAAGATCATACAGCGGAAGACTAAAATAAATCAAAATTTATTTTTTAAAATCAGAGAATTCTTAGATCTAAGATCCTATTACATGATTATTACATAGTATTAAATTAAAATTAAAATATATAAATATAGCATGAACTACATGTTGATCATATCAACATATTTTATACCACATCTAATGTATGTATTAAACAATAGATCAGATCTATTACCTTGCAAGTTAGATGCTCTAACCTTGCTGATCCGGGCTTGAGGATGATGTTGCAAGCCGCACACGCGTCTGGCCTCTAGGAGTCGTCCACACGAGCCCACGAATCTCGATCAGAAGTCTTGCTTCAGAAATCAGCACAGTATGCTAGTACTGCGCTGATCCTTCTTTGATGGTTGATCAGTGCCTCCTTCTTCTTGATTTGGACTCTTCCAAAGATGGAAAGTAGAAGGAGAGTTTTAATCTGAGACGCCCTCAGAAAACTCAAGATAAGGGAGGAAAGATATGAAAACAAAAACCCTAGAAGAAGACCCTCTTCTTCTTCACGTTTTTCTCTCTAGACACCCAAACTTGCGTCTTTTATATCTCCACGACCCAAAGGTCTTTTCTCTGATTTTTGGATGGAACAAAGGTATCTTAAATATCTATCTTCTTATAACATTTCATGAAGAAACTCATCTTATATAGAGAGATATGATAGAGTCCTTGTCTAGGTCAAACACCTAGTCAAGGCTTATCCAAACATGGCAAGTTAAGGGACGCCCAACTCTTGAGCACCTCCTCCATATTTTCATGTATGGATCCCCAGAAAGGGTGCATAATGTAAACCCTAAAAGTCACAAAAATTCAAAAAAAAATTGGATCAATTCGGTGCAAAATTGAAAGAGTTTTGGATTTCTAAAACTCTATCTCATAGAATTCGAAATCCAAACTTATTCCTTTTAGATTTGATCCAAACCACCTTCCATGTAAGAAAGAAGAGAGGAGACCTTTTGTGAACGTGGGAGAATCTGAGAGAGGGATTTTGTCACACAAAATAAGTGGAGATTGGCATTGAATAAGAGAGAGGGCGTGGAGAAGGCTTATGTGGCGCAAGGTGGAATCCTAGTCTTACTAGGATTCTGTCTTATGACTTGTTTTAATTTGATTTTTCAAACCAAATCAAATCAAAATTAGATCAACCCAATTAAAATAAGTGTTAACCCAATTAAGAACCTAATTTAATCAGATTAAATTAGATTTAAATCTAATTTAATTTTCTAATCAAATTAGAAATTAGATTGACCCAGTCCTAGTTGAACTAGGACTAGTTTTTTCTTGCACTTGGCTTATCCAATAAACCAATTGGACTTGATCCAATCAAGTCAAAATAAATCTAATTAAATATATTTAATTAAACTTAATCTCAGCCCATTGGCTTAATCAAATTAAGCCAATTAGCAATCGAATTGCTAATCGATCCTCCTGCAATACTTGCACTGGGTTAAATGTCAATCGTATTGATCATTTAACCCTAGAACGATTCTTAATCGTTGATCAACCATCTGATCGGATCATGAACTCTAATGTGTGTAACCTCATAGGTCCGAACCTAAGCCGGTAGCATAGGAATAAATTCCTATACCAATCGAAGTGACCATCTAGCAATGGTACCCGACGACCGGATAGGTCGAATGTGTAGAACAACATCCTTAGAACCCATGCGGATATAGTTTTCATATAATTCATCCCTTGACCAAAATGATCATAGGACACCCCAGAGTTCAACTGTCAACTCTGATCAGGTTGTCCACATTGTATTTCAAAATATCAAATCCATCTAATGGATTACCCTGGCCAAGGTTTTGCTAAATTAAAATGCAGCGACTCATTCTTCTCCAACTCTTGGAGTGGTCAATCCCATCTCGATCACACTCTGACTTCACAAGTACTTGACTTGCCCAGAAGCCTTCCATCCCTGAATTAGAAATTCAGTTAGTCCAGTACCAAAGCATAGTGAGTTGCTTGCAAGTCACTGAGGTGATCTCAAGTCTAAGGAACACTTATACCTATATCCCATCAGAGACATTCTCGATAGTAGAATGCTCTGGAGTTGTCACGTTCAATGATGATGTACCCTTATATCTCACCTGTATGCCATACCAGTGTCTCCACACTCCTTGGTTAAGAGGACAACCAACCCATATGGCCTACAGCGTCCTATGCTCGATAGAAGCTGTCGTCCTTATTAACAGCCTATCATTTGGTCGTGAACAGTTTTAAGGACTAATCGATAAATTTCTCTTTATCGAACTTAAATAGTCCTAAGGACTTCATCATAACAACGGAGTTCATTAGAAGATGAAAGCTTATGATGAAGATGCCAAATATATTTTATTTATTAACAAATCAATTACAATACTTGGTTGCTCAACCGTCAACAGCTTGACGATTGACTTTTTGGGACACATTTCCCAACACACCCATGTCATTAGGTAAATCAGTGTGACTGATTTAGGTGTTCCTAATGCCGACTTTAATTAAATCCTTTTTAATCTGACTTGGTGAAGTTAGTGAAGGATTGAAATTGGCTGGTTAATTTCTTCTCTTCTATCCTTTAATAAAATCCTCAAAAATTATTAGGTCCTTAAAAATGATTAAGTTATAGTGATAACTAAGTCATAGCCTCCCATTAAGTGAGTGATAATGAGTCTATTAGTTTAATAATCACTGGAGGCCCAAAGGCCTGGTGCTTATTGATTAATGAAATTATCATTCATAATATGATTATTTGGTTGAGTCTTTCTGATGGTGGTCAGGTTGGCCGATCAAAGTTGGGCCTGATTATTTATTGTTAGATTCACCAAATCAAGTCATGTTAATGGTTGGACCTAACCAGATCTTTTCAATGGAGGCCAAAGCCTACTGATTAGGTTCTGGGGCAAAATCAATTACTAGAAGTTGTTTAGAAAAATAACTGGTTATGAACCTACCCATAGATGCACATGGGTTGACCAACCAAAGTTGGGCTCGTGTGTAGTCTGTGTGGATTTTAGTACCCACTAAGGAATTAAAGTAATTCCTCGAATTGAAGGTTGAGGCTACCAGTTCGTAAAAATACTGGAAGAAACTTGAGACTAAAGTCCAAGTCTTTAGTATTAATAATTTATGTAATAATAAAGATCTGATTTTTTTTTATGCAGCTATGGCCACTACCCTATCGCTCCGGTCATATTAGATAATGACAAGCTCATGGGACCTAATTTCGATAGCTGGTATCAAAAATTAAAAATCGTCCTTGAGCATGAGCGGATCCTTTATGTAGTAACAGATCTGACACCTGAGGAGCCAGCTCCAAACGCTAAAGGACGGTCCGAGACACTTACCAGAAGTGGCTCAACGATCGCACCACCGTTCGATGCATAATGCTGGCGGCAATGAATGACGAGTTCAGCTACAGGTTCGAGAATGCCCAACCGTAGGAGATACTTCAAATGTTGAACGACTCCTTTGGCATGCCTGACGATGTTGAAAGACACAAAATTAGTTATGCCATTTTCAATGCTCGGATGAGGGATGGGGCCTCAGTCATCGATCATGTACTGTACATGATCGAAATGATTGAGCGCCTAAGTAAACTGGGCTTTCCCTTGCACGAGCAACTCGGTAAGGATGTGATCCTTAATTTTTTGCCCAAGTCCTTCCTCCCCTTCCTTACTCATTTTCGGATGACAAAGCCTGCAGTGAACTACCACGGCTTGTTGGGGTTGCTGTAGAACTTTGAGAAGGACCACCAGCTCCATAAGGAGTCGATGAATATTATGGGAGGGTCTTCTTCTGGTCGTCGACCCTTTAAGAAAGGAAAGAAGAACAAGAAGAAGAAGAATAAGAAGGTGCAACCGTAAGCTGGGATGTTTGCACAGGGTCAAACCAAGAAGTGCAAGCCTGACCAGAGCCAGGCGAGTGCTTCTTTTGTAAGAAGCAGGGGCACTGGAAGAGGAATTGTCCTCTATACATTGCCTCCCTAGACCCGAATAGGCCGAAGAAGAAGCAAGGTAATTATATGATAACACCTTGCAACTTTTTCATTTGTGATACTACTGCTTGGGTATTGGATATCGAAAGCCCTTATCATATCTGTAATTCGATGCGGGGTCTGTAGGTTAGTAGGAGATTTGACGAAGGCGAGAAGTTCCTGAACGTTGGAGATGGAAGCAAAATTTCAGTTCTAGCTTTAGGAATCATGAACCTTGTAATCAACTCTCGTAATATAATTCTGAGTGAATATCACTATTGTCCATTTTTTTTATTAAATATTATTTCTGTAGGCCTTTTGGCCATGCACAGTTATGAATTTTTAATAAAAGGAAACTTTGCAATATCATTTTGAATGGTATTACAATATTTGTTGGACAACTAAATAATAGAATTTACTTACTATCACAGTCTGTTAATGTGGTTCAAACCTTCGGTAAACATCCTAGAATGGATAATATGTCAGAAGTCTACCTTTGGCACTGTAGACTAGGTCATATCAATAAGAACAGGATAAACAGGTTGGCTCAAGAAGGAATTCTTGAAGTTGGTGATTGTGAATCACTTCCAACCTGTGAGTCCTGTCTGCTTGGAAGATGACCAAATCACCTTTTACTGAAAAAGGTGAGCGAGCCAGTGAACTCTTGGGTCTGATACATTCTGATGTATGTGGACCCATGAGCTCAAGTGCAAGAGGTGGATATTTTTACTTCATAACCTTCACAGACGACCTATCGAGGTATGGGTATGTCTACTTAATGAAGCATAAGTCAGAGTCATTTGAAATGTTCAAACTATTCTGAAATGAGGTAGAAAAATAAACTGAAAAGTGTATTAAAACTCTTCGATCTGATCGAGGAGGTGAATACCTTTCCAATGAGTTTCTGACATATCTTGGGGAGAATGGGATTCTCTTTCAGTAGACTCCTCTTGAAACACCACAGCATAATGGTGTGTCTGAAAGGAGGAATCGGACCTTGTTGGACATGGTTCGATCCATGATGGGGTTTGCTGGTCTGTCGATCTCTCTCTGGGGATATGCGCTCGAATCGGCTTGTTACCTTCTAAATAGAATTTCGAGTAAGTCTGTAACTAAAATGTCATATGAGATATGGATAGGACGTAAGCCAGTACTCTCACACCTTAGGATTTGGGGTGTCTGGCTTATGTTAAACATTTAATTCGGACAAGCTTGGACCTAGGTCTGACAAGTATTATTTCATAGGGTACCCAAAAGAGACTAAAGGATATTATTTCTACCTAGCTGATGAGCAAAAGGTGTTAGTCTGCCTTAAGGCAATCTTTTTGAAAAAGGAGTTTCTTGGTGAAGGGACTATTGCCTCTAAGGTCAAACTTGAGGAAGTTCAGTAGGTGAAAAAATCGATACAAGTTGCTGAACCTGAACCGAATTTGGTTAGATCAGATCCGGAGCCCATTGTTCCTGCACCCTTAAGGTGGTCTGGTAGAGTACCACATCAACCGGATAGATACTATGATTTCTTGATCCAAGACGGCGATCCTGTCGAACTTGATGAAAACGATGAGGATCTGATCACCTACATGGATGCAATGCAGCGATCTGACTCTGAGAAATGGCTAGAGCCATGAAATCTGAAATGGAGTCCATGAAGGTCAACGATGTGTGGATATTGGTTGACCCACCTGAAGGAGTAAAACCCATAGGGTGTAAGTGGGTCTTCAAGAGGAAGAGGGGCGCAGACGGAAAGATGGAGACCTATAAAGCCCATCTGGTTGCCAAGGGATATCGTCAACGTTATGGTATAGACTATGACGAGATATTTTCTCCTGTGGTAATGCTCAAATCCATTCGGATTATGCTTGCGATAGCTGTCCATCTGGACTATGAAATCTGGCAGATGGATGTGAAGACAGCTTTCCTAAATGGAGAGCTGGATGAAGAGGTGTATATGTACAACCTGAAGGGTTTACATCCACAGATGAGTCTAAGGTGTGCAGACTACAGATATCCATTTATGGACTTAAGTAGGCATCCCGAGTTGGAACATACGTTTTGATAGGACGATCAAGACGTATGGCTTTGTTAAGAATGGAGAAGAGCCTTGCATTTATAAGTGGGCTAATGGTCCAGTAGTGGTATTTCTTGTATTGTATGTGGATGATATTCTCTTAATCGAGAATGATGTCCCTGCATTACAAGGAATAAAGATTTGGCTATCGTCACAGTTCTCCATGAAGGATCTGGGAGAAGCTTTGTACATCCTAGGGATGAGGATCTATAGGGATAGATCTAAAAGGTTGCTTGGCTTATCCCAGTCCATGTACATTGATACTATGCTGAAGAGGTTCAGCATGGAGAATTCCATGAAGGACTATCTACCGATAGGCCATGGAATTTCTCTCTCAAAGAGGAATTGTCCGACAACACCTCAAGAGAGAGAGCATATGGGTAGAATTCTATATGCTTCGATAGTGGGATCTATCATGTACGCCATGACATGTACACGATCAGATGTGGCATACTCACTAAAGGTAGTGAGTAGATACCAATCTGATCCAAGAGAGAATCACTGGAAGGTTGTTAAAACCATCCTGAAGTATTTGAGAAATACTAAGGACCAGTGGCTTGTTTATGGTGAATCAGACTTGAGACTTATAGGGTTTACAGACTCTAGTTTCCAGTCTGATCACGATGACATAAGAGTGTGTCGGAATTTATTTTTACCCTTAATGATGGGGCTGTCTGCTGGAAGAGTTTCAAGCACACACTGTGGCAGATTCAGTTTGTGAGGTAGAGTATGTCGCTGCATCAAATGCTGCCAAAGAAGCGATGTGGCTGAAAAAATTCATCATCAAGCTCAGAGTAGCACCCTCCCTTGTTGGTCTAGTTCTGCTCTATTATGACAGCTCTGGAGCCATTGCTCAGGCGAAGGAACCGAAGGCACACCAGCGACGAAACATATTCTGCGTCGCTACCATCTTATCCGAAAAATCATGGATAGAGGTGACGTCGACCTTCAGAAGATCGACGAGAAGGAGAACCTAGCCGACCCATTCACTAAAGCCATTGGAGTGAAGGAGTTCGATGACTTCAAATCGAAGATGGGTATTAGATACTACACGATTGGCTTTAGGCCAAGTGGGAGATTGTTGGGAATAGTGTCCCAAAGCCAATCGTCAGCCTGTTGACGATTGTGCTCTTTCTTGTATTAGTATATGAATTATGAATTAATAAAAGTTATTTTGGTATTTTTCATCACAAATTGTTTCATCTTCTAATGAACTCCTGTGTTGTGGTGAAGTCCTTAGGACTATTTAGACTCGACAAAGGAGGATTTGTCGTTTAATCCTTAAACCTATTCACGATCAAATGATACGTTGTTACCAAGGACAACAAATTTATCAAGCATAGATCGTTGTGTGCCATATGGGTTGGTTGTCCTCTTAACCAAGGAGTGTGGAGACACTGGTATGGCATACAGGTGAGATGTAAGGATACATCTGCACTAAATGTGACCGACTTCGGAGCTTTTTCTACTGTCAAGATTTGTTTCGATGGGATATGGATATAACTATCCCTCCGACTGAGACTGCCACAGTGACTTGCAAGCAACTCACTGCACTTAGGCACTGGACTACCTATATTTCTAATTCAGTGATGGAAGGCTACTGGGTGTAGTCAAGTACTTGACTTGTTGGTGTGTGTGTCAAGATGGGATTGACCACTCCAGTTCAGGAGTTGTGTACAGTCGTATTTCAATTTAGCAAAACCTTGACCAGGGTAGTCCTAGTGAGGAGTCACAGGACTGTTTGAGTTGAGCATGATTCGGATGATCTGATCAGGGTTGACAGTTTAACCCTGAGTCATCCTATACACAGGATCAAAAGGGATGAATTATACAGTAACTATATTCGCGTGGGTTCTGAATATTGCGATTGTAACTATTCGACCTATCCGGACGTCAGGTATCATTGCTAGATGGTCACTTCGATTAGTATAGAAATTGGTTCCTGTGCTACTGGCTTAGGTTTGAACCTGCGGGGTCACACACATTAGAGGTTCCTATCTGATCTGATGGCTGGTGAAGAGTTCATTGGACTGGGACTCTTCGATCAAGAGTCCTAATGCTCAGGGACTCTGAGTCCTACGTGTCTGAGACTCTATGATTGAGAATCAAGATTTTTTTATCATAATTTTGGGTACCGAGGTCAAGAGTCCTACTGATTTGGGACTCTTCGATCAAGGTTTCATATCGATGGACTTTGATGTCTGATTGCCCATCGGATTTGGACTCAGTATTTATAAGAGGTTTAATTAGTAATTTGATCCCTAATTAACTTAATTTGATTGAGTAATTATTTTTTGGATCAAGTCCAATTGAATTGGATTCAGTTGGGTTTGACCCGATTAGGTTAAGGGTTAACCTAATCACCAAGGTGGTTTGGTCCCTGATCTGATCAGGGGTTGGGCTTAGTCAATTTCTGATTTGATTAGGATTTTATTGAGTCTAATTAAGCCTAATTATGTTGGGTTTAACTTAGTGTAATTGTGCCTAACCTATTTTAATAAGGTTGGTTTAATTAGGTTGATTTAATATTTGAAACCACTTTGACTTATCTCCCTGCGCCACCTCACCCACCTGCACCTATTTGAATTCATGAGAAACAAGTTCTCATGAATTTTCTCCATGCAGAAGCCTTCCCACCCCCTCCCTTGTGCGCCATTTGAATGGATAAAGATTGATTAGTTGGCCATTCAAATTCAAATGATGTTTGAATTTGAATGAGCAACTAATCCCATGCGCCACCTTATCCACTTGTGCGCCACTTGCCCTACACGAGAAAAAGTTTCTCGTGTAAACTCTCCACGCACAAAGAACCCATGCCCCCTTCTTCTCATGCCAAGAGTGGATAAAGATTGGTTGGTTGGCATTTGAATTCAAATTTGATTTGAATTCAAGTGAGCAACCACCTAGCTTTATCCTCTCACACGATGAAAATGCTGTAAAGATGTGGTCTTGCACCGTTTTAAAAAGAAAAAGAAAGTGGGGCATGCGCATATCTGATCCTAGAGAGAAAGGGTGGCGTGAGAAAGGCTCTATGCATGAGAAAAGAAAAGAAAAGAAGAGAAAAGAAAAAGAAACAGAAAGGGCGCAGAGTTCTTTTGTGAGTACCCTAGGGTTTCTGCCTAGGGTTCGAAAAGTGAGAAGGTGAGCTACGAGTGTCGTGAGCCCACCAAACTTTAAGGAGAGCTTCATCAATCTCTCAAGTTCCTTTGCTGACGATCTAGAGCATCCAAAAAGTCAGCAGACACCGATCGAAGAAGTTCGATCAGCATCGGCCATCGAAAGGATTCTGCAACGAACTAGCATTCGTGAGGAGCCGATCAGACCGAGAGCTTCATGTGGACGATCCATGAAGGCTAGACATACTGTGTAGCTATATTACAATGATCAAATCTTTTCGACGATGATCAGACTGCAGCGATCGACTACCTGCATGAAGGTAATGTGTTCTGAACACATAACAGTAAAATGTTTACTGTAGAATTTAAAATTTTAAATTTAAATACATGCTATATATATCATATTTAGATCCTTATGTAGGGTTAATACATGTTAATTAATTAGATTAATTAATAATTTCTACTGTAAAATTATAATTTTGAAAAAATTTTAAAATTACCGTTTTACCCCTGCACTGAAATTCATCACACATAGGTTTTGGATCAAATGCATTAAAGGTTCAAACTCTTAATCAATTACCTTGATTGTTTGCATGGGGCGCCACTTAATTTAATCAAGTTGGGCGTGCCCACTTAAAAGAGAGCATGTGGGACCAGCATGGGGTATCCCTTAAGCCCCATGTGGTGTGTGAAAAAGTGGGTGCAAAAGCTTCAATATTTGGCGCCTAATGGATCTCCTAAAGGGGGTCAAATATCTAAGGCTACAAGGATTCCTAATATAAGTAGGACTTATATTAAGGGGCTATTTGATTTTGAATGGGATTCAAATCTTTTGTCTATTTAAAGGAGCCTTCTCTAAGATTTTTTACATCATATTTTCAATAGCCCACACCTCCCATAAAATCTCTTCATGCCTCCCTCTCTTCTCTCCTTTGGATCCAACACCCAAAAAGCTTGGGCATCCTCCATCTCCTTGCCCAAGAGGAGCTTAGGTGTCCTCTCTTGCTTGCTGGTTTCTAGACCTTGTTGCTACATAATCAAAGAAAAAAGAGCAAGAAAAGAAGAGAAGAAAAATATTAAGAAAAGGATTAAAGAGTTGATCGCGATCCAGGCTTTGCTCAGATTCACAGGATGATTGTTCTTGAAAAAAAAGACCAACACCAAAGAAACTATTCCAGGTTGATCCTGAGTGGATACCCATAGAGGTTGAACACTTATGCGGCTAAGAAAGAACCTACTCTCTTTCAGATCCAGATTCAAAGAAAGAAATTATAAAAAAGATATGTAATTCGATCATATATTTAATTTCAACATAAAATTTAACATATATTCAATTCAGCATATGAAGTAGATCCATGTATTCTATATTTTATGCATACATAATTTAGATTAAAAAATATTTTAATCTTCTATTTCACTGTGTTATTTAAAAAAAAAAATTGAAACATACTTGTATGCACCTATACGAAATTTTAACAATTTAATGGATATTGAAGGGAATAGCTCCACTGATTGCTATAGCCTCTTTCTCTTATTTCCATTTGATATGTTAAAGCTAATAGGGTGCCGATAGATTTTTCTTGCTAAATACTTATGGTTGCCTACTTATTCTTTCCTAACGATAATCCAAACTTAATGGATATTGAAGGAAATGGCTTCATAGATTGCTATGGCCTTTTTTTCTTATTTCCATAAGATGTCTTAAAGCTGATGGGTGCCAATGAATTTTGCTTGCTATATTCTTATAGTTGCCTTTTTATTTTTTCTGATGATAATCCAAACTTAATGAATATTGAAGAGAATGGCTCCACATATTACAATGGCTTCTTTTTCTTATTCTATATGATGTGTTAAAATTGATGGGTGCCGATGGATTTTTTTTGCTATATACTTATGGTTGCCTACTTATTTTTTCAAGTGATAATCTAAACTTAATGGATATTGAAGGGAATAGCTTCACAGTTGGCTATGGTCTCTTTTTCTTGTTCCCATATGATGTCTTAAAGCTGATGGATCCTGATAGATTTTGTATGCTATATTCTTATAGTTGCCTTCTTATTATCCTTGATGATGATCCAAATTAAATGGATGTTGAACGGACCCACAGATTGTTATGACCTCTTTTTTTTATTTTCATATGATGTGTTAAAGCTAATGAGTGCCCATGGATTTTACTTGCTATATTTTTATACTTGCCTTCTTATTTTTCCTGATGATAATCCAAACTTAATGGATATTGAAGAAAATAGCTCCACAGATTGCTAGAACCTCTTTTTTCTATTCCCATATATGATGTGTTAAAGTTAATAGGTGTCGATGGGTTTTCCTTTTGCTGACAACAGAGAAGTTTTTTATAATCGAAAGCAAAAATAACTCTCTCTTTTTACCTCACTGGCTGTATATATTATGTTTATATCACTTATTTTTGCTGTCGATAATATTTTGAAAATTCTATGGGGTGAGCTGTTTAACAAAGATAAGACAGCCCATGATTATGGTATATTTGGCACGAGATATGCTAAACAATTAATATATTTGGCATGAGGTATGCTATGACCTCTTTTTCTTATTTCTATATGATGTGTTAAAGCTGATGGAGGTTGATGGATTTTGCTTGCTATATTCTTATGGTTGCCTTCTTATTTTTTCTGATGATGATCTAAACTTAATAAATATTGAAGGGAATGGCTCCACAATTCCTATGACCTCCTTTTCTTTTGTTGTTTTCTGTTTTAAATCTATGTTATTTATCTTTAATATTTTCATATTGTGTGATTATAGGCTTTGTGTTTTATTTTTATCATGAGAGGATCTGAGTATATTTTGATCTTTTTTCTGTTGCACTTTATTGTTTAGGACATGTTATTTGGTTGTGTATGATAAATGCTTGACTGATGTTGCCTAATTCTGTTATGTTTCAATGAAGCTGCAGCTATTGTAATAAAAAAATAATAATATGGTTTTTAATTTATTTTATTGGGTTTAATTTTAGCAACTTATTTTGTGATCGATTTTTTAATTAAAATAATTTATGACTGATTTTTAGATCGATAAATTTAGTGATCAATTTTGTAACCGATATTAAAAATAAAAATACGATAAAAAAATTTATGACCAATTTTACAATTGATTTTTTAAGTCAAAAATATTTTAAAAATTTTAGCAATCAATTTTGAGACCTATTTTCATACTGATTTTTATTTAATAATTTTTAATAAATTTAGCAATCAATTTTGTAATCGATATTAAAAATAAAAATATTATAAAAAATGTACGATCGATTTTGAGATTGATTTTTTAAATAAAAATATTTTAAAAAATTAACGATTGATTTTGAGATCGATTTTAATTTAAAATTTTTAATAAATTTAGCAATCGATATTAAAAAAAATTTAAAAAAAATTATGATCAATGTTGCAATCGATTTTGTTTAAAAAAATATTTTAAAAAATTAACGATAGATTTTGAGACCGATTTTTATTTAATAATTTTTAATAAATTTAGCGATCAATTTTGTAATTGATTTTAAAAATTAAAATATTATAAATAATATATTATGATCGATTTTGTGATCACTTGTTTAAATAAAAAATATTTTATGAAACTTAGCGACTGATTTATTTAATTTTTTGATCGATAAATCAGTTGCAAAATAATAAATAATTTTTTATTTTCAATTACTATATCGATCATAAAATTTTAATTAATTTTTTATTTTTAATTATATAATCAATCATAAAATATTTATGATCAAAATTTTTATAATAATTATTGTCGGTTATAAAAAAAATTAGCAATCAATTTTTACTGAGCTATCGACTTTTGGACCGTTAGAATTATGTTTTCTTACAGTGAAACAACCATCCATTTAGCTATCCTTTGGACGGTTTCAAAGGTCATAATTTCATATTTTTATTTAAAAAATACTTTGACACCGTTGATATCACAAATTTCTCTCTCCCAGATTTGCTTGTAAGGTCTCTTTGAAAAAAGAGATGCATGCACTGTGCATAGCAATGCTGGTGCATGTCATCAGTCACTGCAGTTTGTTGGTTTTCGCTCATCGAATTTTTTTTAAATAATATTATTTAATAAAATATTTTAAAAATATATTGACTCAAAAATTATTTTTCAATCAACCATTCAGTATACACTGAAGTCGTGAGTCGAACTCGTAATTTCATAACTAATTTAATTAGTGATGTAATATTAATAAAATTACAGTTCTAAAAAGTTTAATAAATTTATAATTTTAAAAAATTTCATCTTCAAATCATAAATTTATATTAAATAACAGTTTACAAATTCATAAGAGTTTTTTTTTTTTTTTTGCTTTGATGATAAGGCGCACGTCGGAGAGAAAAAAAAAAAAATTATATATTAAATAAAATAAAATAATATATTAAATAAAACAAAAATAAAAAAAATACTGTATCGAATAAATAAAAAAAAAAAATTAGGATGGTGTGTTAAATAAAATTTTAACAAAAAAATATATATTAAATAAAATAAAAAAAATTTGTGATACCATTAAAATCAAAAAAAATCTATATTATGTTAAATATGCAGCCGATGCTTGTCCATTATTTTATGCTGTAGAAGCATTGTGGAAAGGTACCAAGGGTACGCAAAAGTGAAGGGGAAAGGCATTTGGTGTCGGGGAGAGAACGTGAGGTTGTACAAAAATAAAACAAAAATTATATTAAATAAAATAAAATTAAAAATTAAAAATATAAAAATATAAAATATAAAATATAAAAAAAAAAATTTCATGTCCACTCCGCCATCTATCTTCGAGGTGACTCCATGCAGTCCCCACTATCCATCATCTGTGACGTAGCCCCACACTCACCCCATGATATAGTTCTGTGCAGCTCCTGACCCACAGTGCAGCTCTACACATCTTCACTCTGTACAACTTTTCTCTCTATTTCATCGTGACTTCACGCTCTCCCACCTTCCCACACGATACAATAAATTATTTTTATTTTTATTAAAATTTTATAAAATCTTAATATATCATAGATCCTTTTTATATTTTGACGATACTATAGATTTTTTTTATTTATTCAATACATCATTTTTTTTTATTTTTTATTTTTATTATATTTTATATATTAATTTATTTTATTTTTATTTTATTTTATTTAATATATGACTCCATATTTCTCTTCGCTCCTCTCCTCTCCTCTTCCAAAAACACACGCCACCTAACCAACCACCCAAGCACACACCTCATGTTGGCTATTAGTGACGTTAATGAGAATCGGCCGGATATGCCGGTCTCTTCTGTGGTGAATGATTTGTCTTTTCTTGCCGTGGTGGGTCATTGTCGGTGAATCTACGCTTGCGTGTCATAGTGATGGATGGCATGAATCAGCACGGCGGCAATAAAGATTAGTAATCGTCATTGCTGAGCTCAGCTCAGCTCTCTCCGTCATCCTGACGTGCTATATTTATCTTTCCTAACAATTTAAATAAAAGGCAATTTATAGTTCATTAGCTTGAAGGCCAAGTCATTGAGACTGGTCACACCTCTTACTCTTCTATATATGACACATGTCGCTCAAGGATCTGAACCGCTAGGCAGACGGGGAGAGAGAGACGTGACTATGGCTCCTGAGAGCTGGGCTGGGGTGGGATCGGCTGTCGCCAGCCTCATGTTCCTGTGGGCTGTGGTTCGCCCGTACTTCCCCTCCCACCTTCACATCTACCTATCCACCTACACCTCCAAGCTGGTCGGCCTCGTCTACCCGTACATCGAGATCACCTTCGCAGAGTACGCCGGCGAGCGGCTCAAGCGCAGCGACGCCTACATCGCCATCGAGGCCTACCTCGGCGCCACCTCTTCCGATCGCGCCAAGCGCCTCAAGGGCGAGACAGACCGCGACGGTTCCCAGCTCGTCCTCAGCATGGACGAGTACGAGGAGGTCACCGACGACTTCCAGGGCGCCAGAGTCTGGTGGACGTCTAGCAAGACCACCCCCAAGTCCCACTCCTTCTCCATCTACCCGGCCCCCGAGGAGCGCCGCTTCTACCGGCTTACCTTCCACCGCCGCCACCGCAAGCTCATCCATGGCTCCTACCTCTGCCATGTCATGGAGGAAGGCAAAGCCATCGGCGTCAGCAAGCGCCAGCGCAAGCTCTACACCAACAACCCAAATTATGACAGGTTTGAACACAAGCAGCTGGTGTGGAGCCACGTCCCCTTCGAGCACCCGGCGACGTTCGACACCCTTGCCATGGAGCCCGACAAGAAGCAAGACATCATCCAAGACCTCCTGGCCTTCAGGGAAAGCAAGGAGTACTATGCCAGAATTGGCAAGCCATGGAAGCGCGGCTACCTTCTCTACGGCCCACCCGGTACCGGCAAGTCCACGATGATCTCTGCCATGGCTAATTTACTCGACTACGATGTGTATGATTTGGAATTGACAGCGGTGAAGGACAACACGGCATTGCGGAAGCTGCTGATCGAGACAACGAGCAAGTCGATCATTGTGATCGAAGACATCGACTGCTCACTCGACTTGTCGGGGAAGAGGAAGAGTGAGGCACCGTCGGAGGGAGGAAGCGAGGAGGATAAGAAGAAGGCGGTGATGAAGGAGGACAAGGAGGGGAACAAGGTGACGCTGTCGGGGCTTCTCAACTTCATTGATGGATTGTGGTCCGCGTGCGGTGGCGAGAGGCTGATCGTGTTCACAACGAACCACGTTGACAAGCTGGACCCGGCTCTGATAAGAAGAGGGAGGATGGACAAGCACATCGAACTTTCTTATTGCAGCTTTGAAGGGTTTCAGGTGCTGGCGAGGAACTATCTTGGTGTCGGTGAGCATCAGCTGTTCGAGAGCATAAGAAGGTTGATGGAGGAGAAGCAGATCACGCCGGCGGACGTGGCGGAGAATTTGATGCGCAAGAGTGTGGGTAGAGCTGCTGAGGAGAACGTTGAGGCCTGTCTTCAGAGCTTGGTGAAGGCCCTGAAAGAGTGCAGGTCGAAGAACGAGGAGGAGACGGCAGCTGCGACGGAGACCCAGGAAGCCAAAGAAGACTAGGGTTAATTAAATGCTTGAGAGAATTTGAAGTGATGCAGATGTACTGATTGAGTTGGCTTGAGAGCAATTTCACATCCAACATATGATGATTGGAATATTTTTTTTTTCAAAATATCAACGTAGAAACCAAATCTGATATAATTATTAGAGATTTTTTTTTTGTTTCCTAAGACTTAGCAACCACGGTCAAGATCAATGGAAGACTAACTCCTGAATAAAATACGAGCTATCTGTCCTGATCATTTAGACTCAAAAAAAAAAAAAAAAATAATCACACACTGCCAATTAGGCAAAAACCAACTTACGTTCAAAAGAACTGTTCCTCTATGCCCGCATCGCCTCCGGCTGTTGGCGCAACTTGTCGACTTTGTTGTTACACCTGTTCTTGCCCTTTCATGATTTAAACTTTTAAATATTTATATTTTATAGTGTTGGCGTGGTAGACAACTAAGGGGACGAAGGAGGGATTATCATTATTAAGACCTTGGAAAGAGCTGGAAGACGTCCCTTCTGAGATGAGATGATGGCTGCAACTAGCAACCATGGTGGTTGTTACAGCACATGGCTCCGAGTTGCATATTTCATTTGCAAATAGAGCGGAGAACAAGTGCAGACTTAAAATAAAAAATATTTGAAAAAATCTTATCCATATGCCAGTCTTGTCTTATGCTTACACGAACTTTTTGACATTGCACAATAGGTAAAAATAAATACCATCCTACATCTTAATTTACAAATATCCTGTATCTGTAATATCAATCCTATATTTTTAATTTATTATCATTCTATAATAACGTTCAAATTTGATAGAAATTTTTGTGACGCCTATCATGGTAAGTTATTTGGAGTTAGATAACTGATATAGATTTATTAAATTATTTTAAATAGAATAAAATTATGAGCTCAAAAAAATTCAAGAACAAAAATATTCAAGTCTCAATTTTAACATCATCTCCTCTTTCAAGCTTTCTCCATAACATTGCCATACAACCCCCAATGACACCCCGGCCATCATCGTCACTGTCTCCATCCTCTGATGACCGCTGCCCCTATGTATCCTTCTCTCCTCTTCTGTCTTCATCTTCTTTTTTCTATCTATCATTCTTCCTTTCTCTCTCTTCTGTCCTACTTTTCTCATCCCCCTCTAACCCATTTGTTAGTCCTGCAATTGATTTTAATGATCAAAAGGTATTTAAGTATAAATTATATTTACTAATAAGTCCTTGAGAGTATTTGTAGGTTGCCTCAAAATACTTAATCCTTTTATTCAAAGGCAATATCTTAAGAAAACTCAATGGCAATATCCTCACGAAAATCCAAAGGATATATTCTCAAGAAAATTTATCTTAAGACCCTCAATTTTGAAGGCAAAAAAAAAATCTAAGATTTGAATAGATAAATCTAATTTAGATGCTCTTCTTAATAAATATAAATTATATTTAAAAAGACAAATCTAGTATAGAAATAAATTAGATCAAACAATATTATCTAAAACTTCATATGGCATGCTTGGCATGCATCTGAGCCAATCTAGTATTAGAAGGTAGGAAAGACAGAAACCTTCAATATACAGAACAATCTTCTAAGTCAATCTAATGATATACTTAGCTAACCTAATCTAGAGCTTAATCGACTCAGTCTTAGAGGAAGATGAATACAGAAAGTCTTATAATTCAATGAATCCTCTAAGCTGATCCAGTAAATCAGTGAGCCGATCTAGTTGTGATTAGATGAATTGACTAAGATAAGATTCAAGCCAACTCAATCTAAGGTGAGTAGGAAAAATGTTGAATTTTTGGCACCTATTGCAAAGCTGATTTATAGAGTTTCACTTAGCCGATTCAGTGCTATAATGAGCCGACTCAGTATTTGGGTGAGCCGACTAAAGAATACTGACAAAATAACAGCTAATTTTTTAGACATTCAGAAATATGGTTAAATCATTCCAAATAGCTATTTTCTTATTCCAAATAGCTAGAGCATTAAATGAAAATATTTTTAAGTCAATAAATATGAAATATTCATAGAGGTAACTAATTTTTTTTTAAAAAGAAGCTCATTGAGCAAATATTCAAGTGCATAGTGTGAGGAACCACAAAGAAAAAAGGAAAGAAATTAAGAGTATCTTAATTCCATTTCTTCGTACATTAAATTATAAAAGAGAAAAAGAGTGATTCAATTTCAGCCAACTAGCATTGAGAAGAAGCATTAAAGGAAGCCTCAATCTCTCGATTATTCAAGAAAGAAGTCAAGCATTGATTTCACAATTACCTTGATTTCTTCGGTTCCTAAAAGAGTTTTTATTATTCTCAACTCTAATTCTTGTATTCTTTTTTTGTTCATTTGTGACAAGTTTCTTGGATTTAAAAAATTAAGATTGCTCCAAGCCTAAAAAATTGGATGTTATTTGGTTTTGATTGGTATCTTCAAAAAAATCAATTGGAGTTGATTGTCAGAAAAAATAGTCAATTATAAGATTTTTATTGGTGAGCTAGTGAAAATCATGTTGGGTTCCGATGGCACAGTGGAAGATCTAGGTATTTAAAATTTTTCATTCAAATACCTAGGTGCATCGAAATCTTAAAACCCAGAATCTCCTGACTATAGCAATCAAAGTATAAATAAAATAAATATGGATAAGAGAATATCTGTAATGCTTGTTCCAATTTCCACTAGGTGCCCAAGTATTCATTCTTCAGTGGTGATTCACATAGAAATTGAATCAAAAATAGTGCTACTACACATTTGCTTTAAGAGTTCTAGTTGTAAAGAAATCAAATTATGCCAACCATACAAATCATGCCAACCATGCAGATTACGTCAATAAAGGAACCAAATCATGCCAACCATGCAAATCATGCCAACCATGCAGATTGCACCAACCATGTAGAGGATTCTGAAGATCAGCAACGGAATAAACTAAAATAGGAAGGCTTGGTCAATACTTTATTTTTCTTGATTTTCTATCATTAGCTGATAGCCATACACTTTCCTTGTAATGTTTTCCTCTACAAAAGGAGACAAACTTCTCAATGAACAGGATGAAAGTTACAGCAAAACTTCCTCTTCATATTTAATTTCTTCATGGTATCAGAGCGTACGTTAATCTTCAGAAAGTCCGGCTGTGTTTCAAATTTGCTACATGGCTTCTAAATTATCCTCCACTGTAAATCCCAATACCACACCAATCAAAAATCCAAACACCACATTCACCGAACCTATTCTTACCCTGCAGACCTTTCATCAATGCTCTACCCTTGTCTCAATTAAACTCACCAACAGCAACTTTATTCTTTGGCAATCACAGATCAGTCCACTAGTGCGCAGCCTTGGTCTATATCATCACTTATGTTCTGACATTCGACCTTCTATGGAAGCAGGCTCTTCCTCATCTCCGGCGAAAGCTCAGCTTGACCTATGGATCACCAATGATGGACTTCTCATCGCATGGCTGCTCTCACACATGCAAGAAGAAGTGCTAAGCATGGCTTTTGGTGCAAGCACTGCTCATCAACTGTGGAAAACCCTCCATGAATACTTTCTTCCAACAACAGCAGAGAAAGAAGCAAATTTGAAGAATTTGCTTATGACTATCACAAAGGGCTCTCAAATAATTGAAGAATACTATCGTTGGTTCAAAGAAATCTATGATAACCTTGTTGCCATTAACAAGCCCTTGTCAGATCTTGACATGGTGTTCCAGTTTTCAAGAGGACTTGACCCGAAATATCAAAACTTTCATATTGCTATGCTCACAAAACCTCCATTGATTTAATTGATTTCATTGTCTAACTTGACTAATTTGATTGATATCTAAGAAAAATAATGGAGAGACCCCCACTCATCTTAACTTATCTGACTATTTTGAAAGATTCAGTTTCGCACAGAATCACTTATTAACTCAAATTCACCCATGCCAATTAGGCTGGTTAGAAATGCTGATGTACTGACCTGAATTTGATTAGTTAAATGTTATATTTGGTGATTTAGAAGAGACCTAAACCTAAATCTTTTCATTAAATATTAAGTCTAGAGGTCTTCCATTGTTATAGAGATATGGGTGCCTTCCCGATGTTGATCGTTCTCGGCTGGTTATAGTGATTCAGTTGCATAAGAAAGATACAACCACTCTATTGGCATTTGATGTCCTGGGATAGAGATGGGGTTAGGCTCAATAACTGTTAGGTGAAGGTTTCAATAACAGCTTTGCATCCATTGGTGAATGATGGATCTGATTTAACTAAGAAATGTATCAATAACTGTTAGATGAGGCCACAGGACTTAGAGACCAAGCCCACTGTATTTTGCTTAGTGAAGCAATGGACAAGATGTTATCCACTCATTAGTCTACGCTCATCAATAACTATTAGATGAGGTGTATAGATTAATAGGATCGCAGTACCCACTTGAAATCGATCGCATATAAGTTTCTATTTTTTCGTCTAAGGAGTGTAAGAGATTCGAAGAAATAGTGGGAGCCTTATTTATTTTTAAAAATTTTTAGAATAAATATTTTTATAAGTACAAATATCTAAGTAGAAACTATTTTTTTTACAGATAACCATATCGAGTGCCAACCCTTTAGCTTATATCCTCGATACCAATAGGTTGATCGGTACAAATTACAAAGACTGACTTTGGAATTTGAGAATTATTCTTAGTTCTGAGAAACTTATCTATGTCCTTGATCCGGATACACCTATGTTACCAGCTCGTCCATCCCCTGATCAATGAGCTATACTTGAGAAGTGGATGGATGAAGATAACAAGGTGAAGTGTTGTATTTTAGTGTCCATGTTCAATAATCTTCAGCGACAACATGAAGACATGAGAACTGTTAAAGAGATGCTGACTCACCTACAAGAGTTGTATGGTAAGCAGAGTCGCACAGCTCACTTTGAGATCTTTCAGAGATTATTCAGAGCAAAAATGTGTGATGGGCAGTCCGTCAATGATCATTATTTGACAATGATCAAAAATATTGAGGAGCTTCAGAAGCTCGATTGAACATGGACAAAAAATTACAGGTGGATCTAATCCTCCAGTCTCTTCCTGATTCATATAGGTAGTTTATCATGAACTACCATATGAATAAAATTGATAGTACTTTATCCGAATTATTGAATATGCTGGTAATAGTAGAGGGCACCTTGAAAAGTTTAAGGGGTATAGGCTAACTATGGAGCAGACTTCCTCTAAGAAAAAATTTTCTTTCAAGAAGAAGAAGAAGCCTACGAAGAAACAAAAAAATGAGGCCAAGCCCAAGAAGCAGGTTTCGAAGAAGGCCAATGATAAGAGAAAGTATTTCCATTGCAATGTCAAAGGCCATTGGCGAAGAAACTGTCCAACCTACCTGACGATTGTCAAGAGCAGAAAGAAGGATGCACCTTCTGAAGGTACGTCTAATATGTTCGTTATTGAAACTAATCTAATAATTTTTTTTTCTAATTGGGTTCTAGATTCTGGTTTAAGTACTCATTTGTATACTTCTATGCAGGATCTTGAAGAAGTGAGAAGGCTGAGGGAAGGTGAGATCACTCTCTGGATCAACAATGGAGCAAGGGTAGCTGCTGTGGCCATCTAGATCTATCCTCTACGATTGCTGTTAGGAGTTAGTTTAATTTTGAAAGATTGCCATTATGTATCTGTAGCCAGTAGAAATTTACTTTGCATATCTATATTGGCACAAGATAATTATAATTTTTATTTCAATAAAGATATGTGTTTAATTTATTTTGAAAATAAAATTGTTACACGTACTTTCTTGATTGACGATTTTTATCATTTGCATATAGATGCGAGTATAAATATTAATGAGCAAACTATGAATGTCATAGGGTCTAAAAAACTTAAATATAGGAAGATTAGCCAAAAATCTCTATGGCACCTTAGACTAGGTCATATTAGAGAGGACAGACTCAACAAACTAAAGAAAGATGGTCTTCTCGGACTATTGACTTTTGAGTCTTATCCAGTTTATGAATCATATCTTTAAGAAAAAATGGCTAAGCTATCCTTTATGGGATAAGGAGAAAGGACCACTGAGATATTAGCCCTAGTACACACTCATGTGTGTGGTCCATTCGACGTACAAGCTAAGGATGGCTATGTCTACTTCATAACTTTTATCGATGATTATTCATGGTATAGGTTTGTATATTTGATGCACCATAAATCTAAAGCCTTTGAAAAGTTCATAAAGTTCAGACACGAAGTAAAAAAACAGATCAAAAAACTCATAAAGGTTCTTCAATCAGATCGAGGAGAAAAATATCTTAGTAGAAAATTTCGGATCTATCTCAAAGATAATGACATAGTCTCACAGTGGACACCTCCAGAGATGCCTCAGCTCAATAGAGTATTCAAAAGGAGGAATCGGATCCTATTAGATATGATTGATCTATGATGAGCTTCACAGACCTTTCTGTCTTTCTCTAGAGACATGTATTACTTTCTACGATTCATTTTTTGAATCAGATTTTCTCTAAATCCGTTCCTACCACATCATATGAGTTGTAGTATAGTAAGAAACCAACTCTTGAGTACCTCAAGATTTGAAGATGTCTGACCCATGTCTAGCGACAGCAGGTGAATAAGTTAGAGGCTAGATCCTTTAGAGCTCGCTTCATAGGATATCCTAAGAAAATCATGAGATACTACTTTTATCTTTCTGAAGATCACAATGTGATTGTGAGCTGTCATGCCGTCTTCTTAGAAAAAGAGTTTATCCAAGATGGAGACAGTGAGAGAAAGATTAAGCTCGAAGAGAAAGTCACTGGAGAGCATTGAGTCTAAGAACTTAAATCTAATAGTGAGCCGGTCGATGTGGTACCTCCTCCACCTTGTAGATCAAGTAAGGTCTCCTATCCTCCTGAAAGGTACTTAGGTATTCTTACAGAAAATTTAGAGGAAGTGTTCATTATAGGAGATAGGGATAGTAGGAATGATCTCAAGACCTACAATAAAGCAATGTTAGATATAGATTCTGAGAAATAGATAGAAGTGATGAAGCCAGAAATTGACTCCATGCATTTCAACTAAGTTTGGTCCTTAGTAGATCTATTTGAACGTATTGTAACTATTGGGTGTAAATAGATTTATAAAAAAAAATTAGGTCAGATAGTAAGGTAGAGACCTATAAGGTAAGGCTAGTTGTGAAAGGTTATAGTCAACGTGAAGGCATTGACTATCATGAAACTTTTTTGCCTGTGGCCATGCTGAAACTATCCATACTCTGCTTGCAATAGCAGCTTTTTATGATTATGAAATTTGACAGATGGATATAAAAACTACCTTCTTAAATGGATATCTTGAGGAAGATATCTATATGGAGCAGCCTTTGATTTCACATCTAGTGATAGTGATCACAGGTCTGTAAGCTGCAAAGGTCCATATATGGACTCAAGCAAGCATCTCAGAGTTGGAACACTCACTTTAATGATGTGATTAAAATATTTAATTTCATAAAAAATGAGGAGAAACCATATGTGTATAAAAAGATCAGTGGGAGCGCTGTCATATTCCTTGTATTGCACGTAGATGACATCCTCCTGATTGGGAATGATATTTTCATGCTGACATCGATCAAAGTATAGTTATCAAAAGAGTTAGCCATGAAAGACCTAGAAAAAGCTTCCTACATTTTTGGTATAAAGGTTTATAGGGATAGATCTAAGAGAATAATAAGACTCTCATAGCGAATGTATATAGAAGAGGTGCTAAAGAGGTTCAGCATGAAAAACTCCAAGAGAGATCTTTTATCCCTTAAATATGGTATTCATCTCTCCAAGAAGTTGTATCCTGACATACCTGAGGAGATCCAACATATGAGCAAGATCCCTGATGCTTCGACAACAGAGAACCTCATATATGTCGTGTTATGTACATGACCTGATATAGCCCTTGCTATGAGTGTTACGAGCAGATATCAGACGAATCCAGATGAAGAATACTAGATTGCTATGAAAAATATCTTTAAGTACTTGAAAAAGACTAAGAATTTATTGTTGATTTTTGATGGAGGATCGAAGCTGAAAGTTGAAGGATACACCGATTTAGACTTTATGACGGATGTCGATGATAGAAAGTCTACATCGAGATGTATCTTCTCATGTAATAGTGGTGCAGTTAGTTGGAAGAGTTCTAAGTAGTCGATCATTACATATTCGACTATAAAAGTCGAGTACATCACCGCCTCTGAAGCTACTAAGAAAGCCTTTTGGTTCATAAAATTCATTGTGGAGCTAAGTGTGATGCCATTAGATACCATTGCACTGCACTACGACAATAATGGTGCCATACCCCTCGCTAAGGAGCTCAGATCTCATCAGAAGTCCAAGCATATAGAGCGACGATTTCACATCATATGCGAATACCTCAAGAAGAAGTTCGTCAAGGTGCAGAGAGTCGACTCCGCGCTAAACATGACAGACCCACTAACCAAATCTCTCAGTCAGTAGAAGATCGAAGCTTCGCTTGAGAAGATGGGTCTTAGATATATGACCAAGTGGCTTTAGGTCAAGTGAGAGTTTGTTAGATTTGTGTCCTAAAAACTAATTGTTGGCAGACACATTTTATAATTTCAGGACTTAAACTTGTACTTGTAATATTTTTATTATCAATAAAGAATTTTTTATTTCAATCATATTTATGTGTCCATGATTTGTCCTAAAAATTAACAAAGATGATTTTTGTATATTCTCAAAATATTGAGAATTTAAGACATATATTTATTAGTGGTTAATTTTTAAATACTTTCGATTAAAGGATCGTCACGAAGGATAGTGATCAACCCATTCAAGATCGATACATGATTCATCTCTCTTGTGGACAAATGAGTCTCGGATCTACAGTGTAGGGACACTGAAGTGAGGATGCAAGTGGTTGTTAGAAAATAACTTGCACTAAGTATGACTAACACAAAAATCACTTGGAGTTTACTCCCTCGTCGGTGGTTCACTCAACGCTGCAGTGATGTGATTGGTTCTTTGATCTGTGATGTCATCGACTATTCACAGTGAGGCTACTGAGTTTGATTGTATATTCTTTTGGTCCCTAGCCATTTGGATCCTTACTATATATGTTGGCTACAGTAGGTTCAGGTTTGCTATTTAAAGTAGGATGCACCTAGATGGAACCTATCAACCTTGGTAGAAAAAAAGTTCTATGCGATTCGCGAGATTGAGTTCAGAAAGTCTTTGACCAAAGTAAGTGTAAATACTGAAAAAGAGTTTTCACGGAATTTACAAATGAACTCAAGTTGAGCCAATCTTGCATATGACTGATGATGGGGTCTGACGAGTTCTCCATGATCTCCATCAAGTCGAGACTCATGATAAAAGAACTGAATCATACGATAACTACACCTAAGAGTTCACACTTTCATTCTACTTGGTTGCCACTACATACTGCTAGGTGTCACTGATGGATTGTGAGACTCATCGGACGTCGTCTTGATAATCGATGATCCTCAGAGTTTAGAGTTGAAATTGTTCTAACCCATAGAAAGGAGTTTCGATGATAATGTGATGGAGATCATAATATATCTCACTACCAGATAGAATGAAACCTATGGGATCACACATTAAGGGATTTAATCTTGAATTAACCAATTAGACTTATGAAGTTCTAATTAGGTTAGGATTTATTGAAATCTAATTGGATTTAAGAGAATCATGCTAGCACATGGTTAAACCTAATTTTTCTCAGGACTTCGATTGGATCAAGTCCATTGCATTGAACCTAACCTAAATCCATTTGGTTTTAGCTAGGCACCTAATTGTGAGCCCAAGAGGATTAATCATGTCAATGAGTTGGCAATCTAATCTCCTCTTATCTCCCTTGATATTTTCTTTTGAAGCAGAGAATTGATGGAAAGAAAAGATGGTGCCATCCTCCCTTTTTGGAAGGTCCAAGGGGTGCCAACCCATTGAAATGGTATAAAGAAGAGAGAGGGGCCCACCCCCTCTTCTTTGTTTGGCATTGAAGGAGAGAGAGAGAGGGGCCACCCCTCCTTCTCTTGCATGAAAAAACCCTAGAAGGGGTGCCAAGGGTTGGCACCCCAACTACCTGCCTCTCTTGATGAGGGGCACCCACGCAGTCTGTCTATTTTGACTGGGGTGCCCCATCTGCTTGTCAAAAAAGATTTAGATCCTATCAATTAAGTCTAATTTTAATAAAAAATAATAAGATTAAAAAGATCGAAATCCTTATGAGATAAGGACTAGCCTTTTGAAGTTGATTGGTTCTTGATTTGGATCAAGAAAGGGTCTATATAAAGAGATAGTCTCTTAGGATTTCAATGAATTGAATTTTGTGAATTAAAAACTCTTCCTCTCTTCTCTCCATGCCTCATCCTCTCTCCCTCTTCTATTTCCTATGCCCAAGGGTTGCATGTCCATCTTCCATATGCAAGAGTAGAGAAGGATCTCTTCTACAGCAAGGAACAAGAAGAAGAAAGCTATAGTTCAAGGGTTGAAGTTGCAGTCAAGATCAATTGCTGATCAAGATTCAAAGAGACAAAGATCCTACTTGGAGAAGAAGGATCTACCATGAAAAGAAAGATTCAAGGTTGATCTCGGTGAATACCTGTAGAGGTTGGACACATGTGCAGCTCCAAGACCTTCGAATCTGAGATCATCAGAAGCAATAAATTTCTATCCATATAAAGTTATTGAGATTTGATCTCATCTTTATTTTATTTTTAGATTATATGCATGTCTTTATTCCTAGATTTGGATAGATTAGATGAGATCTAATGCATGTGGGGTTAAAGGGTTTAACCCGATTTGTTTCCGCTATTCTTGAAAAAGATTTGTGAAATCTATACATGCATCCTATCTGATTTTTTAACAGAAATAAAATAAATATTCATCTCCTAGCATGTAGTATTTGATGAGCAATATCTTCCTTTTAAACGTGGCTACTCTTCCAATCGCTCTTCAATAAATCTTGATATGGTTGAGTTTCCTGATCTAGATTAGTGGTTTCCTTCTACTGCAGGATCATCCTCTACCATGCTTGAGTCTGTCTCCACTTATGTCATCCTCTTGTACTGATTCTTTAGTTTTTGAGGCTAATTCAGTTCCTATTCCTACCCTTGTAGCTGATGAACTTTCTGAGGAAAATCTTGTTGTTTCCATCGGTCCCTTGATGTCTTCTAATGATCCTTCTCCTGCATCTTTGATCACAGAACCCTTGGTTCTGTTGCCAGGAACTCCCACTCGCTTTGCCAACTCTGCCTCCATTTCTAACTCTACTTCAGATGCATTTGCTTCATCTTCCAATAGTCATTCAACTTCCAATGGGCTTCCTGGTTTGTTGATCGTAAAACTTCCACTAGCTCCACTATCTCTCAATCCTCACCCCATGCTCATGCATCATAAGGCTCAGCTAAATCCAGTCTTGAAGCCATCAGACTCTTTTCACACTTTTGTTGTGGAACAGGAGCCCCGAACTTGGAAGACTACGATGAAGAATGACCAGTGGGTTGCTGCTATGAATGAAGAATTAGCGGCTTTTGAAGCAAATTAGACATGGACTCTAGTGCCTCGACCTTCGTCTACTAATGTTATAGGTTCTAAATGGGTTTTTCGGCTAAAATATAAAGAAGATGGGCCTATTGATCAATATAAAGTGCGACTAGTTGCTCAAGGTTTCTCTAAGTATCTAGTGTTGATTATGAAGAAACATTCAGTCCAATAATTAAACACACCACCATAAGACTGGTGGTGGCTCTCTCCCTTTGTCAAGATTGGAATATTCATCAATTAGATGTTAAGAATGCCTTTCTCCATGGCCATCTAAAGGACACTATTTACATGGAACAATCCCAGGTTTTGTGGACTCTCATTTTTCTTTGTTTGTCTGCAAGCTACAGCGGTCTCTTTATGGACTCAAACAGGCACCTCGGGCCTGATTTGATCATCTCTCTCAATTTCTCTTAGATTTGGATTTTACTGTAGTTGAGCTGATCCATCTCGCTTTGTCTATCACTCTCATGGTACTGTGGTTCTCCTTCTGATTTATGTTGATGATATCCTTGTAATAGGAAATGAGGATAGCTTTATCTAGGATTTACTACAATGTTTGGGTAGCAAATTTTCTCTTAATGATCTCAGATTTCTTCAATACTTTCTTGGCATTGAGGTCAGTCACTTCCCAGGAGGACTTTTCTTATCCCAAAGAAAGTACATTTCAGATTTGCTCCAGAAAATTGGGAGGAGTACTTGTTCTTCTACCTCTACTCCCATTGTTGTTAAAGATTCTGGTCACTACTCTGATCATGAGGCTGTTGATGCCTTCACTTTTCATAGTCTGATCGGGGCCTGTAGTACCTTACCTTCACATGGCTAGACATTGTCTATGTGGTCAATAAGGTTTGCCGCATCTTCATGCCCCCACCTATGCTCATTTTCGTGCTGCTAAACGCATCCTACACTATCTCAAAGCTACTCCCGATTATGGTGTTTCGCTTTCTCTCTTGTTCACCACTCTCTCTTTATGGGTTCTCCGACTCTGATTGGGTAGGTTGTCCTAACACTCGCAGAAGCACTACTAATTATTGCATCTTTCTTGATGCTAATTGTATCTCTTGGAGTTCGAAGAAACAAGCTATAGTTGCTTGTTCTAGTTCGAAGGCTGAATATCGTGCAATGGCTGTCACTACAGCTAAAATTATTTGGATTTCTTATATCTTGCGTGATATTGGTGTTCCTCTACTCCCCCGTCTCGGCTCTTCTATAATAACATCAGTACTTTTTACCTAACTATTAATCTAATTTTCCATGCTCATATAAAACATATCAGTTAGGGTATCATTTTGTTAGAGAAAAGGTGGCTGTTGGTCATCTTGTAACATGTCATGTTCCATCCTCTTCTCAATTGGTTGATCTCTTTACAAAGCCCTTATCCAAAGAAGTCTTTCAACATCTATGAACCAAGCTTGTGCTTCACTATTGTTCTACCATCAGCTTGAGAGGAGGTGTAAAGGAACCAAATCATATCAACCATGCAAATCATGCCAACCATGTAGATTATGCCAATAAAGGAACCAAATCATGCCAACCATGCAGATTGCACCAACAATGCTGCAATGGCTGTCACTACAGCTAAAATTATTTGGGTTTCTTATCTCTTACGTGATATTGGTGTTCCTCTACTCGCCCCATCTCGGCTCTTCTATAATAACATCAGTGCTTTTTACCTGACTATTAATCTAATTTTCCATGCTCGTATAAAACATATCAGTTGGAGTATCATTTTGTTAGAGAAAAGATGGCTGTTGGTCATCTTGTAACATGTCATGTTCCATCCTCTTCTCAGTTGGTTGATCTCTTTACAAAGCTCTTATCCAAGGAAGTCTTTCAACATCTATGAACCAAGCTTGTGCTTCACTCTTGTTCTGCCATCAGCTTAAGAGGAGGTGTAAAGGAACCAAATCATATCAACCATGCAAATCATGCCAACCATGTAGATTATGCCAATAAAGGAACCAAATCATGCCAATCATGCAGATTGGACCAACAATGCAGGGGATTTCAAAGATCAGCAATGGAATAAACTAAAATAGGAAGGCTTGGTCAATACTTTATTTTTCTCCTTGATTTTCTATCATTAGCTGATAGCCATACGCTTTCCTTGTAATGTTTTCCTCTACAAAAGGAGACGAACTTCTCAATGAATGACAAGATGAAAGTTACGGCAAAACTTCCTCTTCATATTTAATTTCTTCACTTGCCCCTAAAACTCGACTAGCCTCGTGCCAATCAAATTTCACTAAGAACCTGACTCGGCCCTCTCAAGACCTTCTCTGGATTTCTAAATTCTCTCCTTTAGGACCTCCCTCACCTTTGTCTAGACCTGATTAGGATTTGTCTTAAATACCAAAACCTTGTCCTAAGACTAAGAGGGATGTAAGAAAGAAGGGATAAGCAAAAAAGAGAAAATGGAAAGCTTTTTGAATTGTATCGGACACCTAGTGCGCACACCTATTTATAAGTGTTAGGGGACACCAAAAAGAAAGGCCCTACCCCGTCTGAAATGCCTTATCTGATCTATATATCAGAAATAAGAGACCCTTCAAGTAGAAGGACTCTTATACAATGATACGTCGATTCAGCCCTCCCCTGTGTGTGCGTCCATGAAGAGGTGTTGTGGCATCCCAAATGATTTCAGAAAAATCCAGATTTTGCCATGTGGAAAGGAGACTTAATTCTAAATTCAAAACACTAGATAAGGAAAGAGGAGATGTCTCCATAGAAGGACTTTTTTTTCACATCCGTCCACCCTCTTTTCTTATCACCGCACACATGTACACACACAAGGGCATATCTGACATCCTTCCAACCTTTAGATAATTCTGGAAAAAATTCAAATAAACATCCATTTAAAAGTGGATCAAATAAGGTATGATATATGATAGGTGATTCATCATTCAAATAATATTTGAATGCCAGAAGGACTCTTTAATCATGAGGAGTCGCATGAGTCCATCTCTACACGTGTGCTGCCTTGATTTCTTTCTACTTTCCATGCCTCATAAAATTCAGATAAATATCATCTCAACCTTTGAGATGTATGCCAAAGAATGAAGGGTGATGTGAACTATCACACACATCTGATCCCAAAGTAGAAGGACTCTTCTGCTTCTCCTCATGCCAAGATGTGCATGCCCATCTCTTTGCACGCCAAGAGTCCAACCAAGCTTGGACTCTTGGTTATGGCACCCCACAAGGCTATGTGGTGCCATCTAATAGCTACCACACTCAGATCCAAGTCTAAATTACCTCATAACTCAATATGGTTTGATCAAGAAGTAAGATTCGAATCGATTTTGAATCCAATTTAAGGAGTTAGGGTTTCCACACATACTAGCATGCTTACTAAAAATTTTGATTGGATCTAAAACTCCAATCAACCTTATCAAAAGGGTCTGTGGCTAATTTTTTTATGTGTGTGACCCATTGAAATCCACATCTAATTAGCAGTAGGTCCGAATGCAAGTTGACCTAATTTGATTAGACTCTTTCCAATCGATTAAAGTCCAAAATAAGCTAACTCGAGTTTCGCAATTAGAATATTTTCTAATTGGTGATCGAATTAAACTCTTTAATTTGATCAAACCTATAAGTCAAGATTGATATCTAACAATGTATCATGACTATTCAGAAGATGTGAAATTTGATAAAAATATCAAATAGATCCTTCAGTGATAAGTTACCGTGCAATTTAATCCTTTGATCATCCCTGCATCTTAAATATGTTTATGAGTATGGAATTATGTCAAACTCAATCACATATTCATATTGATTCTCCATCAACTAATGATGACTCCAATGATGAAGCATTAGAAATACCTTCTAATCTCCATCCTACTTTTGGTCAAAAAATTTTTACTGAGTCATCTAAAGATGAGAATTCACAGGATGCCATTTTCTCTTACTAGGATTGAATGATTCTGTGTTGACTGACTCACAACCTTTGTACACACTCCAACATATCCAGAACATCCCATATATGTCTTAATGCCATGCTTGGGTATGAACCAAAATATAAATTGATGTGCACGAGATTCTATGATGATCTCAAGTCTAAGGATTACTTGCACAAATCTCACTTAGAGAATCATCTTTTGACATGCAAGTAAGGCTCCATAAGATATTCTCCATCGGTGAGTCAATTCAGTGAACTCATTCCTAAATGAGCACTCACATCTTTGTATTAGTGTCTCATATAAGTGACCTGTGAAATCTATCATTCTCTCCATCAAGCATACATAGGATGTGCCAGTCTATCCAGAACATTGATCCCTGACTCAATGTTCCTACGACTAGAAATATTTAAGATTAAAATTTTAGGATTTTAGATTTCATAGGCATGATCTCTTTATGACCTTAAAACTATTGTCCTAATCCATAGGGTTCATCATAATCTTAAACATAGTAAGATGCAGCTAATATGATGAATCAATACTTCATTTTATTATCAAATAAAAAATATTATTACATGAATTGAAAGTTTACAAAAAAAAACTTATCGCATTACTCATACGATTGGCTTGTAGGATATTTTTTTTTCAATCTCTCACTTATACTAAAACCAATCGCCTTTATATTTTAATCCCATACAATCAAGATGGCGATCAAATAGCTACTGTGGTATGATCTTAATGAAGGGATCTGCTATATAGTTCTTCATGTCAACTCATTCTAAGATAACATTTTATCTCTCTATAATTTTTCGAATGAAGTGGAAGCATTTGAGGATGTGCTAGGATCTTTGATGAGACCTAGGTTCCTTAGTTTGAATAATGGCTCTAGTGATAACACAATAGAGTGGTATTGATCTTTCAATCTTAGGAATGACTCCTAATTTTGTTATGAGCTTCTTCATCCAAACAGATTTCTTAGCAGCTTTACTAGCAGCAATGTACTCTACCTTAATGGTTGAGTCCGCTACCATCTGCTTGAAACTCTTCCAACTCAATGCCCCACCATTTAGAGTAAATATATACCTTAATATTGACTTGCTATCATCGACGTCAGATTAAAAATTAGAATCTGTATATCCCTCTAGTTTCAAATTTGATCTACCTCCATATGTAAAAAAAAAATCTTTAGTCCTCCTTAGGTACATAAGAATATTTTTCATAACTTTTAAATGATCCTTCCTTGGATCAGTCTGAAATCTGCTAGTTACGTCTAAAGCATAAGCTACATCAGGCTTGGTACAAAGCATAGCATACATTATTGATCCCACAACCGAAGCATAAGAGATTACACATTCTCTTTCTTTCCTCTGGTGTCTTAGGATATATTTTTTTAGAGAGACGTATGTCATAACTTACAGATAGGTAATCTCTTTTACTTGTCTCCATGTTGAATCTCTTCAACATGAGATCCATGTATCGAAACTGGAACAAGCCTAATATCCTTTTAGATCTATCTATATAGATCTTTATACCCAATATATAGGATGCTTCACCCAAGACTTTCATGAAAAACTTATTTGGTAGCCAAGTCTTGATCGATTGTAACATTGGATATCATTTTCAATGAGCAGTATGTCATCGACATACAGAACTAAAAAGACAATAGCACTCCTACTTATCTTCTTATATACATATGATTCATTCTCATTTTTGATGAAGCCAAACTCTTTGATTGTCGTATCAAAATAGATATTCCAACTCCTTGAAGCCTGGTTCAATCTATAGATAGATTCTTTTAGCTTGCATACTTGATTTGCTCTTTTACTTAAGATAAATTTCTCTGACTGAGTTATATAGATATTTTTCTCCAAATTACTATTAAAGAAAGTGGTCTTAACATCCATCTGTCAAATCTCATAGTCATAATATGCAGCTATAGTAAGCAAAATCTGAATGGATTTGAGCATAGCCACCGGTGAGAAGGTTTCATCATAATCAATTCTTGCCTTTGTCTAAAATCTTTTTTCACCAATCTAGCTTTATAGGTTTTCACTTGGCCATTTGCTCTGATGTTCATTTTGAAGACCCACTTGCACCCTATAGGAGTCACACCCATAGCTGCATCAATCAAGGTCCACACCTGGTTGGTATATATAGAGTTCTTTTCAGATTTCATGACTTCTAGCTATCTGTTTAAGTCTCTACTCATGATAGTATCCAAATAGGTCAGTGGATCATCATCCTTAATGATGTTGTCGTGTTGCCATTCTCGATAATAAAACTATATCTTAGAGGTGCTTGATGCACCCTGTCTGACCTTCAAAGAGGAGGTGTGTGATGTGAATGTACCTCATCCTTGGGTACTTCTAGTTGAGGATCTCCTTGTGGTCCAACCATTGGTATTTCTGGATCGGTTTGTAGGTTCTAAACTTTTTAAGTTCAATATTCCTTCTACTATCTCTTTTTTGCATGAATTTATTTATCAAGAAAGTGGAGTGCCTACTAACAAATATCTTTTGTTCAATAGGATGATAGAAGTATATCCATTAGTTTTCTTAAGATATCCTACAAATCTGTATTTGTCTGATCTAGCACTTAGCTTATGTCTGAAGATATTTTTGACATAAGTAAGACTATCCCAAATCTTATGATGTTTAAGATTCAGCTTTTTTTCTTTCTATATCTCATATGGAGTGCTAGCAATAGACTTAGAAGGCATCCTATTCAATATGCATGCAGTAATCTCAAGGGCATATTCCCAAAATGATATTGAAAGATCTATGAAGTACATCATAGATCATACCATACTTTGATATTTCTTAAACTTATCAAAAGCTTCGAATTTATGTTTCATAAGATACACATATCCGAACCTTGATAGATCATCCATAAAGATAATAAAATAGGAGTATCCTCCTCTAGCCTATGTTGTCATCAATCCACATACATCTGAATGTACTAGGGCTAATAGCTCCTTTGCCCTCTCTCTATATCTAGAGAATGGAGTCTTGGTTATCTTATCTGTGAGACAAAATTTATAATTTTTCAATGATTCATAATCATATGGGTCAAAAAAATCTTCTTTGTATAACTTGTTTATTCTTGACTCACTAATATGACCAAGATGGCAATGCTAAAGATATGTGATATTCACATCTTCTCTCCTCCTTTTCATACTTCTATCAATATAAAAAATATTGTTATTAAGTGCAAGAATTAGAAGACTGTTATTAATATAACCACTACCATAATATTTATTAGAAAATAAAATGGAGCAACCATTGCCCATTAACTTTATTTCATAATCTTGTTTAATAACAAAGGTACAGAAATAATATTTTTAATGATCTTAGGCATGTAATAACAGTCTTATAATGGACTCTCTACTTATGTCGAAAAACTTGAGATCACCTGTCACACCCCTGATTCGAGATTATGAGTCGGAGGTCATGGCAACTGCCACATACTCATGAAGAACTCTCTCCAAAAGCATGCAAGATATCTTATCATGATATCAATGCATCACAGCAGAATAGAATTCAAATAATTTATGACTCAACTTTATTTCAATTAACTAAATCAAATATTTTATAAAATAAAATTTCATAGTCTTGTAATCAAATCTTAATAAATCTTAATCTAAAATAAAATGTCAAAGTCTTCCTCTAATTCACTCTCCCATATTGAATCTCCAGATCAAGCTAGATCTCTGAATTTGTAAAAGAATAGAACTCATCATAAACTAAACAGTCCAGTAAGTAATATGTACTTTGGCTAGATAAAGTCAGCAATAATAATAATATACTGAAAAATAAACATACAAGGTGCATCAGTTTAAACTTAAAATACTAATCAAAATAAGATCATTCAATTTAGTCTTTCAAAATTTATTTTCAAATTCTTGATTCATAAATCAATTTCTTTCAAAACAATATACATATCTCGACAGCCATGAATTAAATCAAAGTACCACCATATAACCTCTAATAGTAGGATATCAAGGTACAAGCACACAACTCCCACTGGCAGGGTATCGAAATACTAGTATATAACCCCCACTGGTAGGGTTCGAAACTTAGTCAGGCTGCAAATCAAAATCCATCTCAATGCAAAATACTTATTCATATTCTAATTCAAAAATCACAAATCAGGCAATATCGAAATCAATCAATATAATCCATATCAAATTTAATATGCATATTAATAAATCAATAAGGAGCATATTCAATAATTCAAAACACCACGCATCATATTCATAAATTATACATAGTTCAATATAGAAAATATTTTATAATTTACTGAATAATCTAAAAAAAGTGAAGCATTACTTACTTTATACGTACTCCAACAAATTTTATAATTTTTTTTCAAAATCTTCAATTCATAGATCAGATCACAATATCCCTCCACTGGATATTTTCTTGTCGAGACAACTACACTCCTAAATATAATTACGTTCAATAATTAGAAAGGACATAAATAATTAAGAAAAACATGATACATCATAGTCATATCCTATGGTCTAGGTCCAATCATATTAACTTTATCCAATCAAGGATGATCAAATCTAAAGATTCTTAGTTTGGTCAAGGTGTGTACCAGCAAGCTGTCCGACGATCGTGAATCAAGACTTTCTTTATTAGGATTGGATCAAAATTTTTCACTGGATAATTTTAGAAAGATGACTTCCAAAGAGAGAAATCCACAAAGAGAGAAATGGTCTAGAGAGAGAAAAAACTTTTAGAGAGAGAAAGTGCAAGCCCTTGAGGAGAGAAGGGAAAGGGAAGAGAGAAATATTTTTCTCTCTTCTTTCTTTTTTTTTTGATATTGCTTTGAGATCCGTGCGTAGGGGTGGGGTATTACATTCTCCCCTCCTAAAAAAAATTTTCTTGAATTTTTTTTGGTTTAAGTCCTTAAAAATTTAAGATTACTTTTATGTTAAATTATGTCATCTTTTAATTTCAAAATCAATCTTTTATCATAATATCTGTCAATCAAATTACTATTTTGATCAGTTTGAAAATAATTCAAACCACCATACTTTTGCTGTATACTCTGATTCAAATCTATCAATGTACTTTTATCAAATCTAAGTTTCTATATTATAATTAATATAATTCATCATCCCAATGTCCCTAGTGCCTACCCACCTACACTCGTATCTTATCTATGTCATAGTCTATCCACTTATGCTTTGATACTATATAAATTGTCACACCCCCGATCCGATATTGTGAGTCGGAGGTCACAGCAATCATCGCATACCATGAAAAACTCTCTCCAAAAATATGCAAGGCATCTTATCACAATATCAATGCATCGTAGTGAAATAAAATTTAAATAATTTATGACTCAATTTTATTTTAATTAACTAAATCAAATATTTTATAAAATAAAATTTTATAGTCTTACAATCAAATATTAATAAATCCTAATCTCAAATAAAATATCAAAGTCTTTCTCTAATTCACTCTCCCATATTGATTCTTCGGATCAAGTTAGATTTCTAAATCTATAGAAATAATAGAACTCGTCATGAGCTAAACAACCCAGTAAGCAATATACACTTTAGCTAGATAAAGTTAGCAATAATAATAACATACTAAAAATAAACATACAAGGTGCATCAATTTAAACATAAAATACTAATCAAAATAAGATCATTCAAATTTAGTCTTTCAAAATTTATTTTCAAATTCTTTGATTCATAAATCAATTTTTTTTTAAATAACATACATATCTCGATAGCCATGAATTAAATCAAAGTACCATCGTGTTGTGATCCAGGTGGTGTGCCCAAGGCCCAGGGGACCAAGGCTAAGGCCAAGGTCCATCATTCATGAGGGCTTCATGGAGGCTCTAGGGCTAGTTGGGCCCTAGGTTGAAAGACTGTGGGCCTTTCGGGTTCTTGAGGTCTAGGTTATGTGGGCCTCAAGGGACCAACTCTTTATGGGCCAGGTCTGGGCCAGGATAGGTGAGATTAGGTCGAGTCATGGGTGTACATGGGCTTGGGTTAACCTAATCTCCCATAGAGTTGGTCAAGGGAGTTTTGGGTTTGGGTCACTTGACCCTGTGTTTATATATACATGTACTGTGTATAGGTTTGATTAAGCCAAAAAATACAGAATCTTTCTCCCAAGTCTCTCTCTCTCTTCTCCCTCTCTCTCCAGCCATTCTCCATGCCTCAGGAGCAAGAAACCCTAGGGTTTCTTGCCGCCAGGTCCATAAAAGGAAAGAAAAGCAAGGAGGCACTAGCTCCTTCCCCCTTACAGCTGCCAGCCATTTTCTTCTCTCCCTCTCTTGCAGCCACCCAAGCATCAGGTCTAGGATCTGAAATCTCTTGAGAAGAGGTTGATACAAGTCTCTCTCAGATCTGGAGTTGATCTGAGGTCGTTTGAGGTGCGGGTGAGATCTCATCAACAGATCTACAGGAAAGGCTGCAGCAGGATAGATCTGCAAGGTCTGTCTCCATCTACCTTCTTTCCCATCTAAAATGCTCCAATTTGAGATCTATGAATTGGAAGACCTCAGTCCAGGCCTAGTTTGGTTGGGTACCAGATCTTGGATTTTTCAGAGGTGATTTCAGAGGCATTCTTCATCTGGAATGAAAGGCTAACAAAGAAGACAGCAACCAGGCTGATTTCGTCAAGGGCCTTAGATCGAGTCAGAAGTCTCAGATCTATTCGTTGCTGGTTCTGTTGCACCCAAGGTTCAAGGGAGGAGCCAGGATCATGCTCCAATAGTTGGTATCAGAGCCATGGTGGTGAGGAAGCAGTTCCAAGCATGAGAAGTTGAAGATCCCAAGTGTTGAAAATTTTTAGCAAGGTACCATCAAGGTATATTCTACACTTCTTGATTTTATATTGCTTGTTTGGCTTGGATCCAGTCATGGGCAGCAATATGAAGGTCGATGTAGAGAAGTTTGATGGCAAGGAGAATTTTTCATGTGGAAAATTTGGTGGAGGATCTTCTGGTGCAAGCAGATCTGGATCAGGCTTTGGATGAGAAGCCTGAGGGAATGATAGATAGACAGTGGGCATCGTTGGAGAAGAAAGCATGCTCGGTGATCAGAGGATGTTTGGCGGATGCGGCGTTGTATTCGGTGTTGGAAGAAAAGACCCCGAAGGGCCTTTGGTCTAAGTTGCACACCATGTATATGGGAAAGAATATGTGCAACAAGCTGATGCTGAAGAAGAGGTTGTACAGTCTTTGGATGCAGGAGGGATCTGATGTGATTGGCCACATTCAGATGTTCGACCAGTTGTGCACGAGTTGATGAATATCGGGGTGAAGCTGGATGAGGAGGACAAGTCCCTGTTGCTGTTGTGTTCGCTGCCAGGATCATATGATTCTTTGGTGACTACACTACTCTACGGTAAGGAGACTCTGGAATATGAGGACATGGTCTCGGTGCTGAGGTCTAATGAGCAAAGGAAAAGTTGACTAGAGATCGGGCTCCCCAGGAGGGTTTGGCAGTAGGGGAGAGGACAGGTAGAGGCAGAGGCAGAAGCAAGTCCAGGGGGTGGTCCAAGTCTAGGAAGGGAAAGAAAGAGATGAAATGCTTCAAGTGCAACGAGTTCGGGCACTTCAAGCGAGAATGTCCACTATGGAAGAGCAAGAAGGGAGAAAGAAGTGGCTCAGAATCAGTAAGTGCAATTGCTGGGCAGCAGTGGAGGATGATCTACTTGTGGTATCAGATGGTCACAGGCATTACATAGAGGACTGGACACTAGACTCTATGTGCTCACATCACTACACACCACACAGGTCTTGGTTTGCGACGTACAACAAGACAGATGAGGGATCAGTGACTCTAGGCGACAATCATTCTTGCAAGGTGGCTGGAATAGGGAAGTCAGGGTGAGGATGTTTGATGAGATTATGAGGACATTGACAAATGTAAAGCACATCCCGAAGCTGGAAAAGAATCTGGTGTCACTAGGCTACTTGGAGCGCAGTGGATACACTTCAGCAGTAGGGCTAGAAGTGGAGTACTGAACATCTCCAATGGAGCTATGGTAGTGATGAGAGGTAGGAGGTTGGACAATAACCTCTATCGCATGGAGGGATCTATGGTGACCGGAGAGTCTGATGCAGTAGTTGCAGCATAGAACCAGCAGGGGGCTTACAGGATGTGGCACTACCGCCTAGGCCACATGGGTGACAAGGGGCTGAGGGAGTTAAGTAGGAGAGGACTCATCTCTGATCTGGAGGATGGTGCTATAGGGAGATCTGTGAGCCTTGCCAGATGGAAAAGAGAGGAGAGTTCAGTTCAACATCAGTACAGCCCGCAGTGCAGCCCCTTTGGAGTTAGTACACACGGATGTGTGGGGACCAGCCCCAGTTTCAGCTAGGAATGGGGCCAGATACTTCATGACCCTGATTGATAATTTTTCAAGGAAACTCTGGATTTACTTCATGAGAGAGAAGTTAGAGGTCTTCACCAAGTTTAAGATCTGGAGAGCTGAGGTGGAGAAGGAGCAGGGGAGGAGCATGAAGTGTTTGAGATCAGACAATGGTGGAAAGTACACCAGCAGAGAGTTCCAGGACTACTGTGAGGAGTGTGGTATCAGGAGACACTTCTCAGTTAAAGAGACTCCACAGCAAAATGGGGTGGCCGAGAGGATGAACAGAATACTTTTGGAAAAGGCACGATGCATGAGGCTGCAGGCAGGGCTTCCAAAGGAGTTCTGGGTTGACACAGTTGACGCAGTGGGTTACTTGGTCAATCGATCACCTCACACCAGGTTGGATGGCAGGCTTCCAGAGGAGGTGTGGTCTGAGAGGACAGTTGGGCTGGGCCATCTACGGGTATTTGGGTGCACGGCTATGTGCACATTGGAGCTGGTGAGCGAAGCAAGCTAGATGCCAGATCATGCAAGATGGTGTTTCTAGGCTATCCGCGAGGAGTCAAGGGATACAGGCTGTGGGATCCCTTGAAAAAGAAGGTCATCATTAGTCGGGATGTGACTTTTGATAAGGAGTCAGTCCTATGGAGGCGAGCAGGCATGGAGGAGCAGCACGAGCAGGAGGAGGTCCAGCAGGGCGCTGCTGGACAGCTAACCTCTTTGATTTTGCCTCTTGCAGGTCTACTGGAGGACATGACATTCAGGTGGAGCACCTACTAAGGTGTCTCTACAGGTGGAGAGGACTCAAATGGATGATCGAGGTGGAGAGGTCCAGCAGGAGCGAGCTGGACCGAGGACTGATATCGGTGTGGCCCTACACAAGCCCAAGAGGACCATCAGGCAACCGAACCGATATGGCTTCGAGGAGATGCTGTCATATGCCCTGGTGACAGTGAATGGAGACCCATATACGTATCAGGAGGCTATTGAGAGCCAGGACAAAGAGCGATGGGTCCAGGCGATGTCCGAGGAGATGCAGTCTCTCCACAAGAATTAGACGTGGCGATTGGTGCAGTTGCCACAGGGGAAGAGGCCCATTGGCTGCAAATGGGTCTACAGTCGCAAGGAAGGGCCTTCAGAGCAGGGAGGTATCAGATTCAAGGCGAGGTTAGTGGCCAAGGGATACTTCCAGAAGGAAGGCATCGACTTCAACGAGGTCTTCTCTCCCGTCGTCAGACATACTTCCATCAGAGTGTTGCTGAGCATTGTAGCAGCTCAGGATTTAGAGCTGGAGCAGATGGATGTCAAGATGGTGTTCCTCCATGGGCATTTGGAGGAGAGGATTTACATGGAGCAGCCATCCAGTTTCAGAGATCCAGGATTAGAGGGAAAGGTTTGTTTGTTGCAGAAGTCGCTGTATGGGCTGAAGCAGTCGTCGAGGCAATGGTACAAGCGGTTCGACTCCTATGTGCACAGTATTGGACTTTTCAGGTGTGAGTTTGATCCCTGTGTTTATGTTCAGTCTCTTGAGGATGGTTTAGGATGTTCCTACTCTTGTATGTGGATGATATGCTTATAGCATGCAAGAGTAGGAAGGTTGTGCAGGATCTGAAGGCATCCTTATCTCGGGAGTTTGAGATGAAGGATTTGGGCCCTGCAAGAAAGATCCTAGGCATGGAGATTTTCAGAGATCGAGCCTGGAGGGTGCTGCATCTATCTCAGGGGGACTACATACAGAAGGTCTTAGAGAGGTTCGAGATGAAGGGAGCAAAGCCGCGGAGCTGCCACTTGTCGGTCACTTCAGACTCTCGAAGACCATGGTGCCACAGACTGAGGTGGAGGCCAGGAGATGGAGACGGTTCCTTATGCTTTAGGAGTTGGGAGCTTGATGTATGCGATGGTCTGTTGTAGACCAGACATCGCTCATGCAGTGAGTCAGGTTAGCAGGTTCATGGCACAGCCTGGCAGGGAGCACTGGAGAGCTCTGAAGTGGATATTCAGATACCTGATGGGTTCAGTTGGAGTTGGCATCTGCTACGGACAGCGAGGAGGTGCAGTGGGATACTCTGACATGTCCAGGGAGGCTCAGGGGCTGATTGGCGGTTATGTAGATGCAGACTTCGATGGAGATGTGGATACCGGAGGTCTACGACAGGCTTCATCTTTAGCCTGTATGGAGGTCCTATTTCTTGGAGATCGTGTCTGCAACTTATCACGGTCTATCCACTACAGAGGTGGAGTACATCGAGCTGACAGAAGCAGCTAAGGAGGCACTTTGGCTGAAGGATTTGTTGACGGAGATGGGCCTTACTCAGGAGGCCATTAGAGTACACTGTGAAGCCAGAGTGCACTTCTATTAGCACAGAACTCAGTCTATCATGCAAGGATAAAGCACATCGACATTCAGTATCATCAGATCAGGGATCTTGTGGAGGATGGCGAGGTGGAGCTGGTAAAGGTACACACCAAGGAGAACCCAGCTGATGCACTTATGAAGGTACTTCCACGGGATAGCTTTCAGAGATGTGTTGAGCTGATGCGGCTGATGGACAGAGTGGAGCTGGTTGAGGCCTTGGGACACCAAGGTGGAGATTGTTGTGATCCAGGTGGTGTACCCAAGGCCCAGGGGACCAAGGCTAAGGCCAAGGTCCATCATTCATGAGGGCTTCATGGAGGCTCTAGGGCTAGTTGGGCCCTAGGTTGAAAGGCTGTGGGCCTTTCGGGTTCTTGAGGTCTAGGTTATGTGGGCCTCAAGGACCAACTCTTTATGGCCAGGTCTGGGCTCAGGATAGGTGAGATTAGGTCGAGTCATGGGTGTACATGGGCTTGGGTTAACCTAATCTCCCATAGAGTTGGTCAAGGGAGTTTTGGGTTTGGGTCACTTGACCCTGTGTTTATATATACATGTACTGTGTATAAGTTTGATTAAGCCAAGAAAATACAGAACTCTTTCTTCCAAGTCTCTCTCTCTCTTCTCCCTCTCTCTCCAGCCATTCTCCACACCTCAGGAGCAAGAAACCCTAGGGTTTCTTGCCGCCAGGTCCATAAAAAGAAAGAAAAGTAAGGAGGCGCTAGCTCCTTCCCCCTTGCAGCCGCCAGCCATTTTCTTCTCTCCCTCTCTTGGAGCCACTCAAGCATCAGGTCTAGGATCTGAAATCTCTTGAGAAGAGGTTGATACAAGTCTCTCTCAGATCTGGAGTTGATCTGAGGTCGTTTGAGGTGCGGGTGAGATCTCCATCAACAGATCTACAGGAAAGGCTGCAGCAGGACAGATCTGCAAGGTCTGTCTCTATCTACCTTTTTCTCTATCTAGAACACCCTATTCAAGATCTATGAATTGGAAGACCTCAGTCCAGGCCTGATCTAGTTGGGTACCAGATCTTGGATTTTTCAGAGGTGATTTCAGAGGCATTCTTCATCTGGAATGAAAGGCTGACGAAGAAGATAGCAACCAGGCTGATTTCGTCAAGGGCCTTAGATCGAGTCCAGAAGTCTCCAGATCTGTTCGTTGCTAGTTCTGCTGCACCCAAGGTCCATGGGAGGAGCCAGGATCATACTCCAACACACCGTATAACTCTCAATAGTAGGGTATCAAAGTACCAGTGCATAATCTCCACTGGTAGGGTATCGAAATACCAGCATATAACCCCCACTGGTAGGGTTCGAAACTTAGTCAGACTGTGAATCAAAATCTATCTCAATTTAAAATACTTGTTCATATTCTAATTCAAAAATCACAAATCAGGCGATATCAAAATCAATCAATATAATCCATATCGAATTTAATATGCATATTAATAAATCAGTAAGGAGCATATTCAACAATTCAAAACACCACGTATCATATTCCTAAATCATGCACAGTTCAATATAGAAAATATTTTATAATTTACTGAATAATCTAACAAAAGTGAAGCATTACTTACTTTATACGTACTCCAATAAATTCTATAATTTTTTTTCAAAATCTTTAATTCATAGATCAGATCACAGTATCCTTTTGTTGGATATTTTCTTATCGAGATAACTACACTCCCAAACATAATTGAGTTCAATAATCAAAAAGGATATAAATAATTAAGAAAGGCACGATGCATTGTAGTCATATCCTATGGTCTAGGTCCAATCATGCTAACTTTATCCAATCAAGGATGATCAAATCTAAAGATTCTCAGTCTGGTCAAGGTGGGTGCTGGCACGCTGTCCGACGATCGTGAATCAAGACTCTCTTTGTTAGGATCGGATCAAAATCCTTCACTAGCTAATCTTAGAGAGATGACTTTCAGAGAGAAATCCATCAAAAGAGAGGAATGTTTAGAGAGAGAAAATTCTAGAGAGAAAAAAATATTTTTAGAAAGAGAAAGTGCAAGCCCTTAAGGAGAAAAAGGAGAGAGAAAGTGGAGAGAGAAGAGAGAGAAATGCTTTCTCTCTCTTCTTTCTTTTCTTTTTTTTTTGATACTACTTTGAGATCGGTGCGTAGGAGTGGGGTATTACATCACCTCTTTTAGTCCTCTGATATTCTGTAGTCACTATAATGAATTATAAATATATGATCCACAAGCAGTATCCAATACCCAAGTATCAGAGTCTGATGCACTCAATAAAAAATAAGTCTATATTATATACACATCTTTTGGGCCAACACTTGAATCCTGCATCAAGCATGCAAGATAATTCTTACAATTATTCTTCTGATGCCCCATCTCGTCACATAAACAATAGGTAATATCTGTGGGGAATTCATTACCTTCTTATTTTTAAAAGTATTATCACTAACCAAACCAGGATCAAGATTTTTCAGAACATCAGAGACCTTCTCCTGTATGAATCTAATTCGTAAGTCTCTCAACCAGTCCACATTATTTGAACCGATCAACATATTTTCATCTATGATCTCATGCAATTAGAGTGAATTTACCATAATACAAAGTTAAATCTACATAAATTAAAAATAATAGTATAAGCAGACCACTTATGTTTGACATGCATAACTAGATGAGGACTTCTATCTAGCTTTGTCTTCTACTAGTTTATCGGATACCATAGCCCTCACCTATAGTAAACAAGAAATGCTAATCTAATTTTTTAATGAGATTGAGACCCTAATTGCTTAATGAAGCCTTGTGGATATCACAATAAATTTTAATGAGTTCAAAAGTAGAAAACTCTTTCCAATTACATCTCATGTAATTTTCAATATAGTCTTTACCTCTAAAATACTCATAGCTTTGTGGATATCATAACAAACTATGGTGCTTTAGTTAAGTCAGATCCTTTATTTTTATACAGTCATATCTAAATAATACTATACTTATGGATATCACAATAAAGTAATATATCCAAAATATGCCGTAAGCATCTAATATGCATTAAGACAATCCCATATCAATCTCCATAATCAGCTTTGTTGATATCATAACAAATCTACTATAATTTTTGATAGAATATTGGCTTAGCATGAAGGCATATGTCGTATACAAAATACTGAGCAATCTTAATTTAAGATTCGAACTAATCCAATTAGTCAGAAAAGTATGAAGATTGATGGGAGGCTCTCCGTAGCTTTCCTTAGACACCAATAAGTTAGCTGGTAAGCAAACAGATCTAATTAAATAACTACCATACTTGAAACACTCCTTAGATACTAATTGATTAATCGATTCAAAAAAATTGGTTAGCTTCTAATTCACAATACTACGACTTAATATGATTTTTAAGATGACTTTAATGGTCCCATACATATCCTAACTTAACCAATCATAATGATGTACTATTATAGTTGTATCATAACAACAAATCATTAAACCAATGTATCTAATCATATCTCTAAGATATATTAATATGATCATAATCATAACATCATGCATCTAAATATATCTCTAAGATATATTAGAGTTTGGATGTTCGAAAGGGTTCAACTGATGACCTGACTTGAACTAATCCAAAAACCCTAGCTTGATCATGATTAAGATAAAATTTCAACATTTGATTGTATAAATCAAGGTAGGCTCTGATACTACTATTGGGTTTCGGTGGTATAGCAGAAAGTCTAGATGTTTAAAATTTTTCATTCAAATCCTTAGGTGCATCGAAATCCTAAAACCCGGAATCCCTTGACTATAGCAATCAAAGCATAAATAAAATAAATATGGACAAATGAAATATCTGTAATGCTTATTCTAATTTTTATTAGGTACCCAAGTGTTTACCCTCTAATAGTGATCCACACCGAAATTGAACCAAGAATAGCACTCCTACACCTTTGCTTCAAGAGTTCTAGCCCCTAGAACTCGACTAACCTCGCACTGATTAGGTTTCACCAAGAACCTGACTCGATCCTCTCAAGATCTTCTTTGGATTTTTGAATTCTTTCCTTTAGGACCTCCCTCAGCTTCATCTAGATCTGATTAGGCTTTGTCTTAAATACCAAAGCCTTGTCTTAAGACTAAAAGGGATGTAAGAAAGAATGGATAAGCAAAATAGAGAAAATGGAAAGCTTTCTGAATTGTGTCAGACACCCAGTATGCACACCTATTTATAGGTTTCAGGGAGACACCTAAAAGAAAGATCACACCCCATCTGAAATGCCTTATCTAATCTACATATCAAAAATAAGAAGCCCTTCAAGCAAAAGGACTCTTAAGAATACAATGATAGGTCGATTCAGCCTTCCCTCGCACGTTTGTCCATGAAGATGTGTTTTGGCATCCCAAATGATTTCATAAAAATCCAGATGTTGCCACATGTAAAGGGGACTTAATTTTGAATTCAAAACACCTAATAAGGAAAGAGGAGATGCCTCCGCAAAAGGACATCTTTTCATGTCCATCCACCCTCTTTTCTTATCACCGCATGTGCGTATGCACACAGGGGTATATCTGGCATCCTTCCCATCTTCAGATAATTCTAAAAAAAATTTAGATAAATATCTGTTTAAAAGTGGATCAAATAAGGTATGATATCTAATGGGTGATGCATCATTCAAATAATATTTGAATGCCAAAAGGACTCTTTCATTGTGAGGAGTCACATGAGTCCGTCTCTGCACGTGCGCTACCTTGATTTCTTTCCACTTTTCTACACCTCATAAAATCTAGATAAATATTATTTTAAACTTTGAGATATGTGTCAGAGAATGGAGGATGATATGGACTGCCACACAAGTTTGAATCTTAAAGCAGAAGGACTCTTCTGCTTCTCCTCATGCCAAGATGTGCACACCCACCTCTTTACGCCAGGAGTCCAACCAAGCTTGGACTCTTGGTTATGGCATCCCACCAGACTATGTGATGCCATCTAATAGTACCACACTTAGATCCAAATCTAAATTATCTTATGGCTCAATTTGGTTTGATCAAGAAGCAAGATTCGAATCGATTTCGAATCTGATTTAAGGAGCTAGGGTTTTCACGAAAGAATATTGCCCTACAAATCAATCGCATATGGGATGTGATGGGGTATTTTTCTATAATTTATCTTTCAAATTCATATATTTGACATTGTTAATTAATAAAATAGATTTTTTGAGTCATTATATGCCGCATCTTATTATTATTTTAAGATTATAATGAATCTCATAGGTCTAGGCAATGATTTTAGGACCGTGATGAGATCACACCAGTGAGATCTAAATCTTTGATAGCCCTTACTTAAAATATTTTTAGTCATTGGTTCATTGAGTCAGAGATCAATGATATCGGTAAGACTGGTATATCCTATGTATGCTCAGTGGTGAGGGTGGTTGATCTCACAATCACTTATGTGGCGATACTAATATAAGGATATAGTTACTCATTAAAGAATGAGTTCACTAAATAGACCTATGAGAGAATATCTGATAGAGTCTTATTTAGATGTCAGCTGATTGTTCTCTAGTGGGAGTTGTGTAAGTGATTCTTAGACTTGAGGTCACCATGGTACCTTTGTTATGATCCAGGTGGTGTGCCCAAGTCCCAGGGGACCAAGGCTAAGGCCAAGGTCCATCATTCATGAGGGCTTCATGGAGGCTCTAGGGCTAGTTGGGCCCTAGGTTGAAAGACTGTGGGCCTTTCGGATTCTTGAGGTCTAGGTTATGTGGGCCTCAAGGGACCAACTCTTTATGGGCTAGGTCTAGGCCCAGGATAGGTGAGATTAGGTCGAGTCATGGATGTACATGGGCTTGGGTTAACCTAATCTCCCATAGAGTTGGTCAAGGGAGTTTTGGGTTTGGGTTACTTGACCCGGTGTTTATATATACATGTACTGTGTATAGGTTGGAAAAAGTCAAAAAATAGATAACTCTTTCTCCCAAGTCTCTCTCTCTCTTCTCCCTCTCTCTCCAGCAACCTTTCATGCACCAGGAGCAAGAAACCCTAGGGTTTCTTGCCACCAGTCCATAAAAGGAAAGAAAGGAAGGGAGGCGCTAGCCCCTTCCCCCCTTTTGCAGCCGCCAGCCATTTCTTCTCTCCCCTCTCTTGCAGGCATCCAAATACTAGGTCCAGGACCTAAAATCTCTTGAGAAGAGGTTGGTATAAGTTTCTCTCAGATCTGGAGTTGATCTGAGGTCGTTTGAGGTGCGGGTGAGATCTCCATCAACAAATCTACAAAAAGGCTGCAGTAGGACAGATCTGCGAGGTCTGTCTCCATCTATCTTCCTTTCTATCTAAAATACCCTGATTTGAGATCTACAAATTGGAAGACCTCAATCCAGGTCTGATCTGGTTGGGTACCAGATCTTAAATTTTTTAGAGGTGGTTTCAAAGGTGTTCTTCATCTGGAACAAAAGGCTGACAAAGAAGACAGCAACCAGGCTGATTTTGTCAAGGGCCTTGGATCGTGTCCAGAAGTTTCCAGATCTATTCGTTGCTGATTTTGCTGCACCCAAGGTCTATGGGAGGAGCCAGAATCATGCTCCAATAGTTGGTATCAAAGCCACGGTGGTGGTGAGGAAGCGGTTCCAAGCACGAGAAGTTGAAGATCCCAAGTACTAAAAATTTTTAGCAAGGTACCATCAAGGTATATTCTACATTTCTTGATTTTATATTGCTTGTTTGGTTTGGATCCAGTTATGGGCAGCAATATGAAGGTCGAGTTTGAAAAGTTTGATGGCAAGAAATATTTTTTCATGTGAAAAATTTGGGTGGAGGATCTTCTGGTGCAAGCAGATCTGGATCAGGCTTTGGATGAGAAGCCTGAGGGAATGACAGATAGACAGTGGGCATCGTTGGAGAAGAAAGCATGCTCGGTGATCAGAGGATGTTTGGTGGATGCGGCGTTGTATTCGATGCTGGAAGAAAAGACCCCGAAGGGCCTTTGGTCGAAGTTGCACACCATGTACATGGGGAAGAATATGTGCAACAAGCTGATGCTAAAGAAGAGGTTGTACAGTCTTTGGATGCAGGAGAGATCTGATGTGATTGGCCACATTCAGAGGTTCGACCAGTTGTGCATGGAGTTGGTGAATATCGAGGTGAAGCTGGATGAGGAGGACAAGTCTTATTGCTTCTATGTTCGCTGCCCGGATCATATGATTCTTTGGTGACTACACTGCTCTACGGCAAGGAGACTCTGGAGTATGAGGACATGGTCTCGGTGTTGAGGTCGAATGAGCAGAGAAAAAAGTTGACCAGAGATCGGGCTCTCCAGGAGGGTTTGGCAGTAGGGGAGAGGACAGGTAGAGGCAGAGGCAGAAGCAAGTCCAGGGGGTGGTCCAAGTCCAAGAATGGAAAGAAAGAGGTGAAATGCTTCAAGTGCAACGAGTTTGGGTACTTCAAGCGAGAATGTCCACTATGGAAGAGCAAGAAGGGAGAAAGAAGTGGCTCAGAATCAGTGAGTGCAGTTGCTGGGCAGCAGGTGGAGGATGATCTACTTATGGTATCAGATGATCACAGGCATTACATAGAGGAGTGGACTCTGCGTGCTCACATCACTACACATCATACAGGTCTTGGTTTGCGACATACACCAAGACAGATGAGGGATTAGTGACTCTAGGCGACAATCATCCTTGCGAGGTGGCTGGGATAGGGACAGTCAGGGTGAGGATGTTTGATGAGATTGTGAGGACATTGACAAATGTAAAGCACGTCTTGGAGCTGGAAAAGAATCTGGTGTCACTAGGCTACTTGGAGCGCAGTGGATACAGCTTCAGCAGTAGGGCTAGAAGCGGAGTACTGAATATCTCAATAGAGCTATGGTGGTGATGAGAGGCAGGAGGTTGGACAATAACCTCTATCGCATGGAGGGATCTATGGTGACCGGAGAGTCTGATGCAGCAGCTGCAGCACAGGACCAGCAGGGGGCTTACAGGATGTGGCACTACCGCCTAGGCCACATGGGTGATAGAGGGCTGAGCGAGTTGAGCAGGAGAGGACTCATATCTGATCTGGAGGATGGTGCTATAGGAGAAATCTGTGAGCCTTGCTAGATGGGAAAGCAGAGAAGAGTTCAGTTCACCATCAGTACAGCCCGGAGTGCAGCCCCTCTGGAGTTAGTACACACGGATGTGTGGGGACCAGCCCCAGTTTTAGCTAGGAATGGCGCAGATACTTCATGACCCTAATTGATGATTTCTCAAGAAGCTCTGGATTTACTTCATGAGAGAAAAGTCAGAGATCTTCACCAAGTTCAAGATCTGGAGACTGAGGTAGAGAAAAAGCAGGGGAGGAGCGTGAAGTGTCTGAGGTCAGACAATGGGGGAGTACACCAACAGAGAGTTTCAGGACTACTGTGAGGAGTGTGGGATCAGGAGATACTTCTCAGTTAGGGGGACTCCACAGCAGAATGGGGTGGCCGAGAGGATGAACAGAATACTTTTGGAAAAGGCACGATGCATGAGGCTGCAGGCAGGGCTTCCAAAGGAGTTTTGGGTTGATACAGTTGACGCAGGGGTTACTTGATCAATCGGTCACCTCACACCAGGTTGGATGGTAGGCTTCCAGAGGAGGTGTGGTCTGGGAGGACAGTTGGGCTGGGCCATCTATGGGTATTTGGGTGCACGACCTATGTGCACATTGGAGCTGGTGAGCGGAGCAAGCTAGACGCCAGATCACGCAAGACGGTGTTTCTAGGCTATCCGCGAGGAGTCAAGGGATACAGGCTATGGGATCCCTTGGAAAAGAAGGTCATCATTAGTCAGGATGTGACTTTTGATGAGGAGTTAGTCCTACGGAGGTGAGCAGGCATGGAGGAGCAGCAAAAGCAGGAGGATGTCCAGCAGGGCGCTGCTAGACAGCTTATCTCTTTGATTTTGCCTCTTGCAGGTACTACGAAGGACATGATATTCAGGTGGAGAACCTACCTAAGGTGTCTCCATAGGTGGAGAGGACTCGGATGGATGATCGAGGCAAGAGGTCCAGCAGGAGCGAGCTGGATCGAGGACTGATATCGGTGTTGCCCTACACAAGCCCAAGAGGACCATCAGGCAACCGGACCGATATGGCTTCGAGGAGACGCTGTCATATGCCCTGGTGATAGCGAATGGAGACCCATATACGTATCAGGAGCTATTGAGAGCCAGGACAGAGAGCGGTGGGTCCAGACAATGTCGAGGAGATGCAGTCTCTCCACAAGAACAGACGTGGCGATTGATACAGTTGCCACAGGGGAAGAAGCCCATTGGCTGCAAATGGGTCTACAGTCGCAAGGACAGAGTGGAGCTGGTTGAGGCCTTGGGACACCAAGGTGGAGATTGTTATGATTAGGTGGTGTGCCCAAGGCCCAGGGGACCAAGGCTAAGGCCAAGATCCATCATTCATGAGGGCTTCATGGAGGCTCTAGGGCTAGTTGGGCCCTAGGTTGAAAGGCTGTGGGCCTTTCGGGTTCTTGAGGTCTAGGTTATGTGGGCTCAAGGGACAACTCTTTATGGGCTAGGTCTGGGTCCAGGATAGGTTAGATTAGGTCGAGTCATGGGTGTACATGGGCTTGGGTTAACCTAATTTTCCATAGAGTTGGTCAAGGGAGTTTTGGGTTTGGATCACTTGACCCGGTGTTTTATATACATGTACTGTGTATAGGTTGGAAAAAGCCAAGAAAATAGACAACTCTTTCTCCAAGTCTCTCTCTCTCTTCTCCTCTCTCTCCAGCAATCTTCCATGCACCAGGAGCAAGAAATCCTAGGTTTCTTGCCGCTAGTCCATAAAAGAAAGAAAGGAAGGGAGGCACTAGCCCCTTCCCCTTTTTGCAGCTGCCAGCCATTTTTCTCTCCCCTCTCTTGCAGGAACTCAAACACTAGGTCCAAGATCTGAAATCTCTTGAGAAGAGGTTGGTACAAGTCTCTCTCAGATCTGGAGTTGATCTGAGGTCGTTTGAGGTATGGGTGAGATCTCTATCAACAGATCTACAAAAAGGCTGCAGCAGGACAGATCTGCGAGGTCTGTCTCCATCTATCTTCTTCTCCATCTAGAATATTTGATTCAAGATCTATAATTGAAAGACCTTGGTCCAGGTCTGATCTGGTTGGGTACCAGATCTTGGATTTTTTAGAGGTGGTTTTAAAGGCGTTCTTCATTTGGAACGAAAGGCTGACGAAGAAGACAGCAACCAGGCTGATTTCGTCAAGGGCCTTGGATCGTGTCCAGAAGTCTTCAGATCTATTCGTTGTTGGTTTTGCTGCACCCAAGTCCGTGGGAGGAGCCGGGATCATGCTCCAACAACCTTGTGTACTTAAATCTATATTTTGGTTCACTTCCTAACTTGATTCTCTGATCTTGTATGGGATGTTCTGGATGTAATGAGTATACATGAAGATTGTGAGTGACCAATTAAGAGATCAGTCACTCCTAATAAGGAGAGTGAACATCCTATGTGATCTTATAATTGATGATTCTGAAAGTCTTTGGTCAAAGCAAGATGATAATTAGAAAAAAATTTTTAATATATCATAACTGAATCATTATCTTCTGATCGAGAAATATTTAGATAAGCAATTGAGCTTGATATGTTTTCATGCCCACAGCTATCTGAGATGTTGTTTGACTAAAAGATTGAATTGCACAGTAACTTACCACTAAAGGATATTTTGATAATTTCAATCAAATTTTATTTCTTTCGGATAGTCATGACACATTGCTAGATATTAATTTTGATTTGTGGTCTCATCAAAATTAAAAGAGTTTAATTCAAAAATTAATTAGGAAGAGTCCTAGTTAATTGAAACTCTTGAGCTAACCTAATCTGATCAGATTAGGGTTAGGTCAGAGTCTGTATCCACTGCTGGCTACATTTAGAGCCCAATAGGTCACACACTTTGAGATTTAATATTGATCTAATTTAGTTAGAATTTAATATAAATTTTAGGGGTTAATTTAATTTGCTAGCACATTGTGTTAACCCAAGTTCTTAATTAGGTTAAGTTCAAAGTGTTTGAGCTAAACTAACTTGTTGCCTTTGACTGATTGGATTAGATATATTTTAATTGGACTCCTATCCAACTTAGAAGAGTTTCAAGTGTTGAAGGAGACCTCCATGCTACTCTGCTTTCATGCCAAAAATTGATTGCCGCCACTCTTAACCAACTTTTTATTTTCCATCGATTCCTTTAATGTCACATGCCTAAAATAAATGAGAAAATTATGAGGTGTAGAAGAAGAAGGGTCCTTCTATGTGAAGCCTCTTTTGTGCCACTTAATGCATCAGAGAATTAATTCTCCATGTGAGAAGGTGGAGCACCAAGAGTTGGTGCCCCTTGGATCTTTTGACATCCCTTCCTCATCTATTTAAATGGGGCACCTCTTATGGGATAAGGGCTAAATTTTGATGAAAAATTAAAGGCCTGGCATGTGATAAGGGAGAAAAAAATTTGAAAAGAATCAGAGAAAGAGACAAGAAAAAAATTGAGTGAAAAAATAGAAGAAGGGAGGTGAGAAAAATAGTGAGGTGTGCTTGTCTTAGGGTTTGATTTTTTCATATGTTGAAGCACAAAATCAAATTCTAGATTGTGAGATTTCTAGAGAAAATTCTCTTGGCATGATTCTAGTGATAAAATTGAAGGCAATAGTATGTTGGTGCGATCATTCTTTGAGTTCAAAGCCGGTAGTGTTTTTGTGAAGAAAAGGCTGTGGTGGTGCACCAGTTAGGAAAAACCTTGACCATCTTCTGTGTGAATCACCATTGGAGGACTTCTACTATGGAGTCTCATGAAGATCACCTTTTGACATACTGCTTGTTTGAGAAAGTATAAGTTTTTATCTCTTTGCATGCTTGGATTTTATTTTGTTTGACATCTACAAGGTGATTCTAGTGTTTGGGTTTCGGTTCAATAGTTTTAATGGTTAAAGCTTTCGATTTGCATATTTAAAATTTTTTTAAAACTTATATTTCACTACATGACTGAACTCAATAGTGGTATTAGAGCTATCCTTGTTAGATTCGATCAAATAAGTATAAAAGTTATAATATAGATTTGATCTAATTCATATTTTGCCAAAATATTGCATCGATTTCTATTATCGATCTTAAAATCAAAAATTATTTTAGACTTTATTTGAACCATAAATTTAAATTTTAGTTATTAAATTTTAAATTTATGATAATATAAAATTTAATGATTCATGGTTGTTTGGTGCTTAAATTATTTTGATTAAGGGTGTATTGCTTGCCTAATTTGAATAGGGTTTGCATTAAATTGACTAAACTTGTTATATATGTTAAGTCATTTGCACACCCTTATATGATTATAATAATCATTTTTGGCATGATAATATGAATGATATTATAACTCGAAAAGCTTATTGAATTGCAAAGTTTGTATGTTACATTTTATGTAGTAGTTAGGATATGTCGAGATCAGTTCAAGATTCTCTATAAAATTATATTAAGTTGTAATGTCGGGATTCACTTACGAATCAAATATCGAATTCATTTGATTAATTGGTGTCTAGATAAATGTTAAGGGTGGTTTTCTAATTAGGTCCGTATATTGGCCTGGCCAACTTTGTTGGTGTCTAAGAAAAGCTACGAGAGCCTCCCACCTACTGACTTGACCAATTTGGTCTTATTGAGTTTCAGACTTAGATTGATTAGTGATGTAGACACTATAAAAGTCTTCCTTCATGCTTGGTCAATAGAGTATATCAAGATCTTAGTGAGTTTATTGTGCTATCCACAAGACTTACTATAGAATTGATATGATGTTGACTAAGTGTATACTGATGCTTTTGACATATTTGAATGGTGTTGCCTTGTTGTGCTATCCACAAGGGCAGTATTATTTAAATATGACCATATGAGAATGAAGGGTTAACTTAACTAGAACACTATAGTTTATTGTGCTATCCACAAGACTATGAGTGATCTAAAGGCAAGAGAAAAAGATGTTAAGAATTGTATGATGTATAATTGGTAAAGAGTTACCTACTTTTGAACTCAGGAATGCTTGTCGTACTATCCACAAGATGTTTGTGAGGAATAGAGATCTCAACCCCACTTAGAAACATAATGATGTTTCTATTTTTCATACTTGAAGGCTATGAAATTCGTTAAAATAATAGGAGACATAATTAGATAAAATCAAAATCTAATTGCGCATGTCATCATGAGTTGTCCGCTTATATTATTTTCTTGTTATTGTAGATTAACTGTATAAATGGCAACATCACTATCATTTCGAGGCATACTAGATGCTAATAAATTGACTGAACCAAATTATATGGACTAGTTGCAAAATCTAAGAATAGTTCTCATGCAGGAGAAAATTTTTATATACTAGATTCACCTGCACCTGATACAATCAGAGAAGATGCATCTGAGGAGGAAAAGACCATATATGAGATATGGAAGGATGATAGTGTGACTGTCAAGTGTATCATGCTTGCCTCAATGAACAATAAGCTTCAAAGACAGTATGAGGATATGGATGTTCCTTCTATACTCCTTAATCTAAAGGAGTTATATGGAGAACAAAGCCAAACTGCTAGATATAAGATATCTAAGTAGTTGTTCTATTTTCGAATGACTGAAGGTACATCTGTGCAAACTCATATTCTTAAGATGATTGATTTGATCACTCGTTTGGGATAACTGGATTTTGTTATGGATGGCAAACTTAGTCAGAATTTGTTCTTACAGTCACTCTCTGATTCTTTCTCTTCGTTTGTCATTAATTATCATATGAACAAATTGAACATTAGCTTGCTTGAACTGCTGAGTATGCTCAAAATAGTAGAGAGCCATTTCAAAGGTGAAAAAGCTCCAGTTCTTGTAGATAAGATCAACAAGAAGAAAGGCAAGAAAGATTCCAAGAAAAAATTGAATCCTAAGGCTAGCATCTCCAAAAAGAAGATGAAGAAGGTCTCTATCAAAGGTACTTACCATCACTGTGGAAGAGAAATTGCAAAGAATACCTTGCAACTGTGAAACATAAGGAAGCAAATGTTGCTAAAGATTTGTATATAATACAAACAAACTTATCATTAAGTACTTTGATTTTAGATTCTTGGATATTGGATACCGTCTGTGGCTCACACCTTTGCAAATCGTTGTAGGGTCTGTAGGAAGTAAAGAGTCTGAGTAAAGATGACTTCAAGCTGTTCGGTGCTAGTAGAAAGTCCATTTAGGTTGAAGCCATAGGAACCAAGATTTTGAAGTTACCTTCGGACAAATTTTTGGAACTGAAACTTGTAATTATATTCTAAAAATTATTAAAAATATTATTTATGTACCCTTATTATTAGAACAAGATTTTGAAATAAAAGCTAAGAACAATGGTTGTTTTATTTAGTTTTTTAATAAATTTTATGGAAATACTTCTGTTGATAATGATCTTCTATTCCTATCACTTAGTGATAATATACTTTATATTGATAATATGAAGAAAAAGAAGAGAGAGGATGTGAATGTCACATACCTTTGGCACTGCTGACTTAGTCATATAAATGAGTCAAGAATTAACAAGTATTATAAAGATAAATTTTTTGATCCTTATAATTTTGAATCATATGAAATTTGTGAGTCTTGTCTCATGAGTAAAATGACCAAGACTCCATTTACTAGATATAGAGAAAGGGCGAGTGACATTTTGGATCTTGTACATACTGATGTTTGTGGTCTAATGTCAACTCAAGCCAGAGGTGGATACTCCTACTTCATCATATTTACTAATAATAAGTCTAGGTTTGTATATGTGTATTTAGTGAAATACAAATTTAAAATTTTTGACATATTTAAAGAGTATCAAAGAATAGTTGAGACACAAACTGGTAAAAGTATTAAAGCTCTTCGATCTGATCGAGGAGGAGAATACTTAACTAGTGAGTTCCTCGATCATTTAAAATAAAATAGTATCTCTCTCAGTAGATACCTCCTTACACTCCATAATTAAATAATATCGCAGAAAGGAAGAATCGCATCTTATTAGATAAGGTGCAGTCCATGATGTGTTTCATGGATTTTTCGATCTCCTTTTGGAGATTTGCTCTAAAAGCCATAGCATATATTTTAAACAAAGTGCCATCAAAGTCTGTCTCTAGCACTCCATATGGGATATGGAAAGGGAAGAGGCCCAGTCTTGAACATCTTAAGATTTGGGATTGCTTTGCTTATGTGAAAAATGTTGATGGACATAAGCTTAGTGCTAGATCAAAAAATACAGATTTGTGGGTTATCCCAAGGAGAGTATAGGATACTACTTCTATTATCCTACTCAACAAAAAATATTTGTTGGTAGGAATGTCATTTTCTTGGAGAAAGAGTTCATCGAAGAAGGGAGCAGTGGGAGGTTAGTTGAACTTGAGGAAGTTCAAGACCTACAACCTATCCAGAATTTACAAGCTGACTCTTAACCAGATGTGCCATTGTTGAGGCACAACCACTATATACACCTCCTCTCCGAAGATCAAGTAGAGTGCGTAATGTACCACTCAGGTATGAGTTTATCATTGAGAATGATAACACATCCCATATAATTGAGAATAATGATCCTACGACCTATTCGGAAGCTATCATGAGTGGTGACTCTGACAAATGGCTTAATGTCATAAAATCTGAAATGGACTCTATATATACTAATGAAGTTTGAATTTTGGTTGATGCGTCTGAGGGTGTGACCCCAATAGGCTGCAAATGGGTCTTCAAGAAGAAGATTGGAATAGATGGTCAAGTAGAGGCCTATAAGGCTAGGCTGGTGGCAAAAGATTTTAGATAAAAATAAGATATTGATTATGAAGAAACTTTTTTGCCCATAGTCATGCTTAAGTCTATTCGGATTATGCTTACTATTGCTGCATACCATGACTATGAGATCTGGTAGATGGATGTCAAGACTGCCTTCCTTAATGAAAACCTTGAGGAGAAAGTCTATATGACTCACTAGAGAGATTTATCTCTAGTGGGAGAGCAAATCAAGTATACAAGCTAAATAAATCATTTATGGATTAAAGCAAACATTGAAGAATTGGAACATCCATCTTAATGAGACAGTCAAATCATTTGGCTTTATCCAAAATTTGGATGAACCTTGTATGTACAAGAAGACTAGTGGGAGTGCTGTTATCTTCTTAGTATTATATGTGGACGACATACTGCTCATTGAGAATGATATCCTTATATTACAATCTATCAAGCTATGGCTAGCACAAAAGTTTTTCGTGAAAGACTTAGGTGAAGCATCTTGTATACTTGGTATAAAGATTTATAGGGATATATCGAAGAAGATGCTTAGCTTATCCTAGTCTAGGTATATAGACCTTATATTGAAGAAGTTCAACATGGAGGAAAGTAAAAGAGGTTACTTGTCTATGGGTCATGGCATACAACTCTCTAAGAAGATATCTCCTAAGACACTTAAAGAGAAAATAGAATAGGTTCTATTCTTTATACTTCAACTATAGAATTAATAATGCATGCTATGCTGTGTATCAGGCCTGATGTGGCTTATACCTTGGGCATTATAAGCAGATTTCAGGCTGATCCTAGTGAGGATCATTGAAAAGCTGTGAAAAACATACTCAAGTACTTGAGAAGGACTAGAGGTTTTTTCTTATATATGGTAGATCTAATTTAAAACTAGAAGATTATACTGATTCTAATTTTTAATCTGATTCGGATGATAGCAAATCTATATCTTGGTATGTATTCATCCTGTATGGTGGAGCAGTAAGTTGGAAGAGTTCCAAACAGCAAACTATTGCTGACTCAATTACTGAGGCTGAGTACATTGCTACTAGTGAGATTGCTAAGGAGGCCATCTTGATGAAGAAATTCATCTCAGAATTGGATGTGATTTTGAAAATTGAACAACTGATGCCCCTATATTGTGACAATACTGAGGCAGTTGCTCAAGCTAAAGAATCGAGATGTCATCATAAATTCAAGCACATCCTAAAATGGTTCCACTCATTCGGAAGATAGTTAAAAGATGCGATGTGATTGTAGAATGAGTTAATCCTAAGAATAATATAGCAGACCCATTCACTAAGGCCTTGTCATTGCAGTAGTTTGACCACCACCTTGATTGCATGGGCATCAAGAGCGATTGACTTTATTGCAAGTAAGAGATTGAAAGAATAATACCCTACAAGCCAATCACATATAAGATACGATGGGATATTTTTTTATAATTTATCTTTCAAATTCATGTATTTGATATTGTTAATTAATAAAATAAACTTTTTGATTCATTATATGCTGCATCTTATTATTGTTTTAAGATTGTAATGAACCCTATAGGTCTGGACAATGATTTTAAGACTGTGATAAGATCACGTCAGTGAGATCTAAATCTTTGATAGCCCTTACCTAAAATATTTTCAGTCATTATTTTATTGAGTCGGCGATCAATAATACCGATAAGACTGACACATCCTATGTATGCTCAGTGGTGAGGGTGGTTGATCTCACAACCACTTATGTGATGACATTAATACAAGGATGTGGATGCTCATTAAAAAATTAGTTCACTGAATAGGCCTACGAGAGAATATCTAATAGAGTTTATTTACATGTCAGCTGATTGTTCTCCAGTAGGAGTTGTGCAAGTGATCTTTTAACTTGAGGTCATCATGGTACCTTGCGTACATGAATTCATATTTTGATTTACTTCTTAACTTGATTCTCTGATCCTTATATAGGGTGTTCTAGATATGGTGAAGTATGCATGAAAGTTGTGAGTGGTCTGTAAGGGATCAATCACTCCTAATAAGGAGAGCGAACATCCTATGTGATCTCATAGTTGATAATTCTGGAAGTCTTTGACCAAAGCAGGATGATAATTAGAAAAAAAATTTTAATATATCATCAACTGAATCATCACCTTCTGATCGAGATATATTTAGATAAGTAATTAGACTTGATATGTTTTCATATCCACAGCTCATCTGGGATGTTGTTCGATTGAAGGATTGAATTACACGATAACTTATCACTGAAAGGTATTTTGATAATTTTATCAAATTTTATTTCTTTTGAGTAGTTATGACACATTGCTAGATATCAATCTTGACTTGTGGACTCATCAGAATTAAAAAAATTTAATTTAAAAATTAATTAGGAAGAGTCCTAATTAATTAAGACTTTTGAGCTGACCTAATCTGATCAGATTAGGATTAGGTCATGAGTCTATATCCACTACTGGTTAGATTTGAAATCCAATGAGTCACACACATTGAGATTTGACCTTTATTTGATTTAATTAGGATTTAACATAAATCTTAGGGGTTAATTTGGTTTGCTAGCATATTGTGTTAACCCAAGTTCCTAATTAGGTTAAGTTCAAAGTGTTTGAGCTAAACTAAACCTGTTGCCTTTGATCTGATTGGATTAGGTCTATTTTAATTGGACTCCTACCCAACTTGGAAGAGGTTTAAGTGTGGAAGGAGACCTCCATGCTACTCTAGTTTCACACCAAAAATTGATTGCCGCCACCTATTTTAGCATTGAGAAGAGGAAGAGTCTTTCTTCCTTAAGACTCTTAACCAACTCTTTGTTTTCCACTGATTCCTTTATTGTCACATGCCTAAATAAATGAGAAAATTATGGGGCATAGAAGAGGAAGAGTCCTTCTGTGTGAAGCCTCTTCTGTGCCACTTAATACATCAGAGAATTAATTCTTCATGTGAGAAAGTGGAGTGCCAAGAGTTAGCACCCCGTGGGTCTTCTTGACATCCCTTCCTCATCTACTTAAATGGAGTGCCTTTTATGGGATAAGGGCTGAATTTTGATGAAAAATCAGAGGCCTTGGCATGTGATAAAAGAGAAAAAAATCTAAAAAAAATCAGAGAAAAAGATAAGGAAAAAATTGAGTGAAAAATAAAAAGAAGGAAGGTAGAAAAATAGCAAGTGAGGTGTACTTGTCCTACGGTTTGATTTTTTCATATGTTAGAGTATAAAATCAAATCCTAGGTTATGAGACTTCTGGAGAGAATTCTCTTGGCGTGATCCTAGTAGTAAAATTGAAGGCAATTATGCATTGGTGTGATCGTTCTTCGAGTTCGAAGCCGATAGTATTTTTGTGAAGAAAAGACTGCGATGGTGCACCGGTTAGGAAGGATCTTGACCATCTTTCATGTGGATCACCATTGGAGGACTTCTACTTTGGAGTCTCATAGAGATCACCTTCTTACCATACTACTCGTTTGAGGAAGTATAAGTTTCTATCTCTTTGCATACTTGGATTTTGTTTTGTTCGATATCTACAAGATGATTCTAGGGTTCGGGTCTTGGTTTAATAATTTTAATTGTTAAAGTTTTCGATTTGCATGTTTTAAAATTTTTTAAAATTTACATTCCATTGCGTGACCAGAACCTAACATTCCACACATGCTAGCATGCTTACTAAAAACCTTGATTGGATCCAAAACTCCAATCAACCTTATCAAAAGGGTCATTGATAAATTTTCTTATGTATGTGACCCATTGGGTTTCCTATCTAGCTAGCAGTAGGTCTGGATGTAAGTTGACCTAATTTGATTAGACTCTTTTCAATCGATTAAGATCCAAAATAAGCTAACCTAAGTTCAGCAATTAGAATCCTTTCTAATTATTGAATTAAATTCTTTAATTGATCAAACCTATAAGTCAAGATTGATGTATAGTAACGTATCATGACTACCCAAAAGATATAAAATTTAATAAAAATATCAAATATATCCTTAAATGGTAAATTACTACACAATTCTATCCTTCGATCATCCCTGCATCTCGAATATGTTCATGAGAATGAAATTATGTCAAACTCAACCACATATTCATATCGATTCTCCATCAACTAATAATGACTCCAATAATGAAGTATTAGAAACTCTTTCTAATCTCTATCCCGCTTTTGGCCAAAAAATTTTACTAAGTTATCTAGAGATGAGAATTTACAAGATGCCATCTCTACTTACTAGGAGTGATCAATTTTATGTTGACTGACTCACAACCTTCGTACATACTCCACCATATCCAAAATATCCCGTATATGTCTTAATATCATGTCTGGGTATGAACCAAAATATCGATTCATGTGCACAAGATCTATGGTGATCGCAAATCTAAGGATCACTTGTACAACTCTCACTTAGAGAACAATCTTTTGACATGCAAGTAAGGCTTCATATGATGTTTTCTGTTGGTGAGTCAATTCAGTGAACTCCTTCCCAGATGAGGATCCATATCCTTGTATTAGTATCTCACACAAGTGGCCTGTAAAATTTGCCACCCTCTCCATCGAGCATACATAAGATGTGTCAGTTTATCCAAAATATTGATTTCCAACTCAATGTTCTACAACTAAAAATATTTAGGATTAGAATTTTAGATTTCACAGGCATGATCTTTTCATGACCCTAAAAATATTGCCCTAATCCATGGGGTTCATCATAATCTTAAATATAGTGAGATGTAGATAATATGATGTATCAATATCTCATTTTATTATCAAATAAAAAATATCATTATATGAGTTGAAAGTTTACAAAGAAAAGTCCCATCATATCACTCATGCAATTAGCTTGTAAGGCATTCTTCTTTCAATATCCCACTTGCACTAAAGCTAATCACCTTTGTATTTTAATCCCATACAATCAAGATGATGATCAAATAGCTGTTGTAGGATGGCCTTAGTGAATGGGTCTGCTATATTATTCTTCATGTCAACTCATTCTAAGACGATATTTTCTCTCTATAATTTTTTGAATGAGGTGGAAGCGTTTAAGGATGTACTTGGATCTTTGATGTGACCTAGGTTCCTTAGCTTGAATAACGGCCCCAATGTTATCATAATTGGATGGCACTGGTCCTTTAATCTCAGGAATGACTCTTAATTTTATTATGAACTTCTTCGTCTAGACAGCTTTCTTAGCTGCTTCACTAGCAGTGATGTACTCTATCTCAGTGGTTGAGTTAGCTACTGTCTGCTGTTTGAAACTCTTCTAACTCACTATCCCATCATTTAGGATAAATACATATCCTGATACTAACTTGCTATTATCAAAATCAGATTGAAAATTAGAATCTGTATATTCTTCTAGTTTCAACTCTAATCCGCCTCTATATATAAGAAAAATATCTTTAGTCTTCCCTAGGTACTTAAGAATATTTTTTATAGCTTTTCAATGATCCTCTTCTGGATCAACTTAAAATTTGCTAGCTATATCTAAAGCATAAGCTACATCAGGCCTAGTACATAGTATAGCATATATTATTGATCTCACAGCCGAAGCATAAGAGATTTCACTCATTTTCTTTCTTTCCTCTGGTGCTTTAGGACATATTTTCTAGGAGAGATGTATGCCATGACTTACAGGTAGATAACCTCTTTTACTTGCCTCCATGTTGAACCTCCTCAATATGATATCTATGTATCGAGACTGGGATAAGCCTAGCATTCTCTTAGATCTATCTCTATAGATCTTTATATTCAGTATATTGGATGCTTCACCCAAGTCTTTTATGAAAAATTTATTTGATAGCCAAGTCTCGACCAATTGTAATATTGGGATATCATTCCCAATGAGCAATATGTCATCGATATACAGAATCAAAAAGATAATAGCACTCTCACTTATCTTCTTATATACACATAGTTCATCCTCATTTTTTATGAAGCCAAACTCTTTGACTGTCATATCAAAATGGATGTTCCAACTCTTTGAAGCTTACTTCAATCTATAGATAGATCTTTTCAGTTTGCATACTTGATTTGCTCTCCCACTTGAGATGAATCTGTTTGACTGAGTCATATAGACTTCTTCCTCATGATTATCATTAAAGAAAGTGGTCTTGACATCTATCTGTCAGATCTCATAGTCATAGTATGTAGCTATAGTAAGTAAAATCTGAATGGACTTGAGCATAGCTACCGGTGAGAAGGTTTCATCATAGTCAATTCTTTTCTTTTGTCTGAAATCCTTCACCACCAATCTAGCTTTATCAATTTTTGCTTAGCCATTTGCTCCAATCTTCTTTTTGGAGACCCACTTGTACCCTATTGGGATCACACCCTCAAGTGCATCAATCAAGGTCCATACTTGGTTGGTATATATAGAGTCCATTTGAAATTTTATGATGTCTAGCCACCTGTCTGATTTTCTACTCATGACAGCATCTGAATAGATCAGTGGATCATCATCCTCAATGATGTTGATCATATTATCATTCTCAATGATAAAACCATATCTTAGATGTACTTGACACACTTTATCTGACCTTTGGAGAGGAGGTGTGTGATGTGGATATACCTCATCCTTAGGTACTTCTGGTTGAGGATCTCTTTGTGGTCCAACCACAAATATTTTTGGATTGGTTTGTAGATCTTAAACTTTCTCAAGTTCAATATTTCTCCCACTACTTCTTTTTTGGATGAATTCATTTTTTAAGAAAGTGACATGCCTGCTAACAAATATCTTTTGCTCAGTAAGGTGGTAGAAGTAGTATCTATTAATTTTCTTAGGATACCCTACAAACATGCATTTATCTTCTTCAATAGTTAGCTTATATCCGAAGATATTTTTGACATAAGTAGGATAGCTCCAAATCTTAAGATGTTTAAGATTCGACTTTCTTCCCTTCCATATCTCATATGGAGTATTAGCAACAGACTTAGAAGGCATCATGTTCAATATGTATGCGGCAGTCTCTAGGGCATATTTTCAAAATGATATTGGAAGATTTGTGAAGCACATTATGGATCGCACCATATATTGATACTCCTTAAACCTATCAACAGCTTTGGATTTATGTTTTATAAGATACACATATCCGACCCTTGATAAATCATCCATAAAGATGATAAAATAGGGATACCCTCATCTGACCTGAGTTGTCATCAACCCACATACATCTGAATGTACTAGGGCTAATAGCTCCTTTACCCTCTCTCCATGTCGGGAGAATGGAGTCTTGGTCATCTTACCTGTTAGACAAGATTCATAATTTTCTAATGATTCGTAATCCTATGGATCAAAAAAATCTTTTTTGTATAACTTGTTTATTCTGACTCACTAATATGACCAAGACGGTAATACCAGAGATATGTGATATTCAAATCTTTTTTGTTTATTTTTATACCTCTACTAATATGAAAAATATTTTTATTGAGTGCAAAAATTAGAAGATTGTTATTAATATAATCGCTGCCATAATATTCATTAAAAAATAAAATAGAGCAACCATTGCCCATTAACTTTATTTTATAACATTATTTTAATAATAAAAATACAAAATAATATTTTTAATGACCTTAGGTATATAATAATATTTTTTTAATTATAAAATCTTATTCAAAGGCAAATCGAGCATATAGGTTCCTATAGCCTCTACACTAATGGACTCTCCACTTGCATCAAAAAGCTCGAGATCACCTCTTTTTAGCCCTCTGATATTATGTAATCACTGTAATGAATTATAAATATATGATCCATAGATGGTATTCAATATCCAAATATTAGAGCCTGATGCACTCAATAAAAAATAAGTCTGTATCATATGCACATCTTTCGGTGCAACACTTGCACCTTGCTTCAAGCATGCAAGATAATTCTTGTAATTATTCTTTCGATGCTCTATCTCGCCACATCGATAATAAATAATATCTATAGGGATATCCATTATCTTCTTATTTTTGAAAGTATTATCACAGACCAAATCAGGATTGAGATTTTTTAGAACATCGAAGACCTTCTCCGGTTCGAATCTAATTCGCAAGTCCCTCAATTAGTCTATATTGTTTGAACCGGTCAACATATTTTTATCTATGATATCATACAGTGAGAGTGAAGTTTCCATAATGCAAAATTAAATCTACATAAACTAAGAATAATAGTATAAGTAGATTACTCATGTTTAACATGCATAACTGGATGAGGACTTCTATTTAGATATATCTCCTATTAGTTTATCGGATACCATAATCCTCACCTATGATAAATAGAAATCTTAATCTAATTTTTTAATGGGGTTGAGATCCTAATTCCTCAATGAAGTCTTATAGATATCACAACAAACCCTAATAGGTTCAAAGGTAGAAAGCTCTTTTCAATTGCATCTAGTGCAATTCTTAACATAGTCCTTGCCTCTAAAATACTCATAGCCTTATGGATATCACAATAAACTATAGTATTTTAGTTAAGTCAGACCCTTTATTTTCATACGGTCATATTTGAATAATACTGCCCTTATGGATATCACAACAAAGCAATATATCCAAAATATACCGTAAGCATCTACTATACACTAAGACAACCCCACATCAATCTCCATAATAAGCCTTGTGGATATCATAACAAATCTACTATAATTTTTGACAGGATATTGACTTAGAATAAAGGCATATGTAGTGTATAAAATATTGAGCAATCTTAATTCAAGATTCAAACTAATCCAATTGATCAGAAAAGTGTTAAGATTGGTGGGAGGCTCTCCGTAGTTTTTTTTAGACACTAACAAGTTGGCCAGGTAAACAAACAGATCTAATTAAATAACCACCATACTTGAAACATTCCTTAGACATCAATTAATTAATCGATTCAAAAAAATTGGTTAGCTTCTGGTTCATAATACAATGACTTAACATGATTTTTAAGAGGGATTTAATGGTCTCATGCACATCCTAACTTAACCAATCACAATGATGCACTATTATAGTTGTGTCATAACAATAAATCATTAAACCAATGCATCTAATCATATCTCTAAAATATATTAACATGATCATAATCATAACATCATGCATCCAAACATATCTCAAAGATATGTTAACATGATTATGATCACAACATCATGCATCTAAACATATCTCTAAGATATATTAAGATTTGGATGTTCAATAGGGTTCAATAGATGATTCGACTTGAACTAATCCAAAAATCCTAGCTTGATCACGATCAAGATAATATTCTAATCTTTGATTGTATAAATCAAGGTAGACTCTGATACCATTATTGGATTCTGATGGTGCAGTGGAAGGTCTAAAAATTTAAAATTTTTTATTCAAACCCTTAGATGCATCGAAACCCTAGAACCCAGTATCTCTTGTGTTGGGAATAGTGTCCCAAAGCCAATCATCAGCCTGTTGATGGTTGTGCTCATTCTTGTATTAGTATATGAATTATAAATAAATAAAAGTTATTTTGATATTTTTCATCATAAATTATTTTATCTTCTAATGAACTCCGATTATGGTGAAGTCCTTAGGACTATTTAGACTCGACAAAGGAGGATTTGTCGTTTAGTCCTTAAACCTGTTTGCGATCAAATGATACATTGTTACCAAAGACAACAACGTTTATCAAGTATAGGTCGTTGTGTGCCATATGGGTTGGTTGTCCTCTTAACCAAGGAGCGTGGAGACATTGGTATGGTATACAGGTGAGATGTAAGGGTACATCTATACTGAACGTGACCGACTCCAGAGCTTTTTCTGCTATCAAGATTTGCTCTGATGGGATATGGGTATAACTATCCCTCGATCTGAGACCGTCACAGTGACTTACAAGCAACTCACTGCACTTAGGCACTGGACTATCTAAATTTCTAATTCAGTGATGGAAGGCTGCTGGGTGTAGTCAAGTACTTGACTTGTCATGCGTGTGTCAAGATGGGATTGACCACTTCAGTTCAGGAGCTGTGTATAGTTGTGTTTCAATTTAGCAAAACCTTAGCTAGGATAGCCCTAGTGAGGAGTCACAGGACTGTTTGAGTTGAGTACGATTCGGATGATCTAATCAGGGTTGACAGTTTAACCCTGAGTCATCCTAAACACAGGGGTCAAAAGGATGAATTATACAATAACCATATTCATGTAGGTTCTAAGTATTGCGATTGTGACTATTCGACCTATCCAGATATTGAGTATCATTGCTAGATGGTCACTTCGATTAGTATAGAAATTGGTTCCTGTACTACCGGCTTAGGTTCGAACCTGCGGGTCACACACATTAGAGATTCCTATCTGATCTGTTGGCTGGTGAAGAGTCCTAATACTCATAGACTTTGAGTCCTATGTGTCTGGAACTCTGTGATCGAGAATCAGATTCCCTAATCACAAGTGCCACACATTTTGGATATCGGGGTCAAGAGTCCCACTAGTTTGGGACTTTTTGATCAGGGTTTCATATCTATGGACTCTGATGCCCGATTGCCCATTGAATTTAGACTCAATATTTATGAGATATTTAATTAATAATTTGATCACTAATTAACTCAATTTGATTGAATAATTATTTTTGGATCAAGTTCAATTGAATTGGATTCAGTTGGGTTTGACCCGATTAGGTTAAGTGTTGACCTAATCATCAAGGTGGTTTGGTCTCTGATCTGATCAGAAGTTGGGCTTAGTCAATTTTTAATTTGATTAGAATTTTATTGAGCCTAATTAAGCCTAATTAATTAGATTTAACTTAGTCTAATTATGCCTAATCTATTTTGATTAGGTTGGCACAATTAGGTTGAAACCACCTTTTGAATTCTCTCCCTATGCCACCTCACTCATCTACGCCCATTTGAATTCACGAGAAACAACTTCTTGTGAATTTTCTCCCATGAAGAAGCCTTCCACGCCCCTCCATTTGTGTGCCATTTGGGGTTGGTTGGCCATTCAAATTCAAATAAAATTTGAATTTGAATGGACAACTAATCCATGCGCCACCTAGCCTTATCCATTTGTGCGCCATTTGCTTTACACGAGAAAGAGTTTCTCGTGTAAACTCTCCATGCATAAGGGAGCCCACGCCCTTCTCTTCTCATGCCAAGAGTGGATAAGGATGGGTTGGTTGGCATTTGAATTCAAATTCGATTTGAATTCAAATGAGAAACCACCTAGCTTTATCCTCTCACGCATTTAAGATGCATCTTGCATTGTTTTAAAAGAGTGAAGAAGGTGGGGCGTGCGTAAGAGATTTCTAAAAAAGAAAAGTGGGTGTGAGGAAGCTTTCTGCATGATTTTGAAAAGTTCAAAAATTTCGAGAGGAAAGAAAAGAAAGAGAGTGGGCGCAGGATTTTCTGAGAGTACCCTAGGGTTTCTGCCTAGGGTTCGAGAAGTGAGAAAGTGAGCTACGAGTATCGTGAGCCCATAAGATTTTATAGAGAGTTTCATCAACCTCTCAAGTACATCTATTGATGATCTGAAGTATTCAAAGAGTCGGCGATCAAGATCGAAGGAGTTCGATCAACATCGGTCATCGAAAGGGTTCTGCAATGAACTAGCATTCGTGAGGAGCCGATCAGACTGAAAGCTTCATGTGGATGATCCACAGAGACCAGACATACTGTGTGACTGAATTGCGATGATCAAACCTTTCTGACGATGATCAGATTATGACGATCGACTACCCGCACGAAGGTAATGTATTCTGAACACATAACAGTAAAATATTTACTGTAGAAGTTTGAATTTTAAATTTAAATGCATGCTATATATATCATATTTAGATTCTTATGTAGGATTAATACATATTAGTTAATTAGATTAATTAATAATTTTTACTGTAAAATTATAATTTTAAAAATTTAAAAATTATCATTTTACCCCTACACTAAAATTCACTTCAAATGGTATCAGAGCTGGTTCTAAAATATGATATACATTTGCATGCATAGATTAAGTAGTAATCTAAAAGTTTATATTTAAAATTTAAATTTAAAATTTAAAATTTAAATTTTAAATTTTAAAATTTAAAATTTGAAATTTAAAATTCAAAAATTTGAAATTCAAAATTGAAATTTAGAATTTGAAATTTGAAATTTGTTTGAAATTTTAAATTTGAAATTCAAAATTTAAAATTCAAAATTTAAAATTCAAAAATTTGAAATTTGAAATTTGAAATTTGTTTGAAATTTAAAATTCAAAATTTAAAATTTAAAATTTGAAATTTAAAATTTGAATTTTGAAATTGGTATATTTAGATATACTTGATCCAAGTAGCAAGTAGTCTAATTGGGTTGGTTGCCATGGTCGTCCGGTCATAGGAGAAAAGTAGGGTTTAAAGGTCCTCTCCTCCCATTCGATGGGGTTCTCCTATGGCGGTAGGGGTGCTGATGCGATTATATCCCATGCAGACGAAGCAGCGAAAGGACTTTATTGTAAAGGTTCAATTGTAAAATTTATCATGAATGTGTTAGATTAGTTCTAAAGAAATATTCATGATTTATTTTGATTGAGTTATTTTCTGTTATGTAATTAGCAATAGGATTGCTGTTTATGAAATGTACTGATTCGTTTGTGAAATGAGTCAACACATTTGGTGAATAGAAAATAAAATCTTTTAAATTTAAAAATTATTTTCGAAATGCCAAACCCTGACCCATCAGCCCAAATACTTAATTAAAAGAATTAAGTGTTGTCTAGTTGGTCTAGAATGATGAATTAAGACCTAAGACAATTACATAAACTTGTGGGTCAATGGGTTAGATGGATTAGGTCCATAATTGGGTTAGACCTAAGGTTAGCTTAAAAAATAGACTAAATTAGAGTAATTGATCAAATCTAATCAAAAGTTGAATTAGATTAGGTCAAGGACACTCTAGACTCAACTCCAATAGTTGTAGTTGAATGGATCCATGTCTTTAACTAGATCAAGATGGACTTAATTCATGGCTATGCGGTGGAACCCTATTTACTAAGTTGATCAAATTAAAACTAATGAATTGGTTGGTGTCTAAGGTAAGTTCGGCAGTCTGACCAGTAGTTTTTAACTGGGAGCTACTCGCATTGATTCGATCTCTGACGAGTTAATGGCATATCCCTTCCACTGATCTCACTTACCTGGCTAACCTGGTGAGTTAAGTTTTGATTAGATCACTTGGTGATTAGGGCTCACCCATGTCATTAGGTAAATCAGTGTGACTGATTTAGGTGCTCCTAATGCCGGCTTTAATTAAATCCTTTTTAATCTGACTTGGTGAAGTCAGTGGCAGGATTGAAATTGGCTGGTTAATTTCTTCTCATCTATCCTTTAATAAAAATTCTCAAAAATTATTAGGTCCCTAAAATGATTAAGTTATAGTGATAACTAAGTCATAGCCTCCCATTAAGTGAGTGATAATGAGTCCATTAGTTTAATAATCATTGGAGGTCCAAAGGCCTGGTGCTTATTGACTAATAGAATTATCATTCATAATATGATAATTTGGTTGAGTCTTTCTGATGGTGGTCAGGTTGGCCGGCCAAAGTCGGGCCTGATCATTTATTGGTCTGATTCACCAAATCTAATCATGTTAATGGTTGGACCTAACCAGATCTTTTCAGTGGAGGCCAAAGCCTACTGATTAGGTTCTGGGCAAAATTAATTACTAAAAGTTGTTTAGAGAAACAACTGGTTATGAACCTACCCATAGATGCACATGGATTGACCAACCAAAGTTGGGCTCGTGTGTGGTCTGTGTGGATTCTAGTTCCCACTAAGGAATTAAAGTAATTTTTTGAATTGGAGGTTGAGGCTACCAGTTCGTATAAATACTGGAAGAAACTTTAGACGAAAGTCCAAGTCTTTAGTATTAATAATTTATATACTAATAAAGGTCTGGTTTTCCTTTATGCAGCTATGGCCACTACCCTGTCGTTCCGATCATTATTAGATAATGACATGCTCATGGGACCTAATTTCAATAGCTGGTATCAAAAATTGAAAATCATCCTTGAGCATGAATGGATCCTTTATGTAGTAACGGATTCGGCACTTGAGGAGCCAGCCCCGAATGCTAGAGGGGTGGTCTGAGATACTTACCAGAAGTGGCTCAACAACCGCACCACCGTTCGATGCATGATGTTGGCGGAAATGAATGATGAGTTCAGCCCAGTTTCGAGAATGCCCACCACAGGAGATGCTTCAAATGTTGAATGACTCCTTTGGCATGCCTGACGACGTTGAAAGGCACAAAATAGTTGTGCCATTTTCAATGCTCGGATGAGAGATGGGGCCTCAGTTACTGATCATGTACTGTACATGATCAAAATGATTGAGCACCTAAGTAAACTAAGCTTTCCCTTGCACGAGTAGCTCGGTAAGAATGCGATCCTTAATTCTTTGCCCAAGTCCTACCTCCCTTTTCTTACTCATTTTTGGATGACAAAGCCTGTAGTGAACTACCACGGCTTGTTGGGGTTGCTGCAGAACTTTGAGAAGAATCACCAGCTCCATAAGGAGTCGGTGAATGTTGTGGGAGGATCTTCTTCTGCTCGTCGACCCTTTAAGAAAGGGAAGAAGAACAAGAAGAAGAAGAACAAGAAGGTGCAGCTGCATGCTGGGATGTCTGCACAGGGTCAAACCAAGAAGCACAAGCTTGATCAGAGCTAGGCGGAGTGCTTCTTTTGCAAGAAGCAGGGGCACTGAAAGAGGAACTGTCCTCTATACATTGCCTCCCTGGACCCAAACAGACCAAAGATGAAGCAAGGTAATTATATGATAACACCTTGTAACTTTTTCATTTGTGATACTACTACCTGGGTATTGGATACCAGAAGCTTTTATCATATCTGTAATTGATGTAGGGTCTGCAGGTCAGTAGGAGATTTGATGAAGGCGAGAGGTTCCTGAACGTTGGAGATGGAAGCAAAGTTCCAGTTCTAGCTTTAGGAATCATAAACCTTGTAATCAATTCTCATAATATAATTCTGAGTGAATGTCACTATTGTCTAATTTTTTTATTAAATATTATTTCTGAAGGCCTTTTGGCCATGTACAGTTATAAATTTTTAATAAAAAAAATATTTGCAATATCATTTTGAATGGTGTTATAATATTTGTTGGACAACTAAATAATAGAATTTACTTACTATCACAGCCTGTTAATGTGGTTCAAACCTTCGATAAATACCTAGAATGGATAATGTGTCAGAAGTCTATCTTTGGCATTGTAGGCTAGGTCATATCAATAAGAACAGGATAAACAGGTTGGCTCAAGAAGGAATTCTTGAAGTTGGTGATTGTGAATCACTTCCAACCTGTGAGTCCTGTCTTCTTGGGAAGATGATCAAGTCACCTTTTACTGAAAAGGTGAGCGAGCCAGTGAACTCTTGGGTCTGATACATTCTGATGTATGTGGACCCATGAGCTCAAGTGCAAGAGGTGGATATTTCTACTTCATAACCTTCACAGACGACCTATCGAGGTATGGGTATGTCTACTTAATAAAGCATAAGTCGGAGTCGTTTGAAATATTCAAACTATTCTGAAATGAGGTAGAAAAATAAACTGGAAAGTGTATTAAAACTCTTCGATCTGATCGAGGAGGTGAATACCTTTCCAATGAGTTTCTGACATATTTTGGGAGAATGGATTCTCTCTCAGTGGACTCCTCCTGGAATACAACAGCATAAAGGTATGTCTGAAAGGAGGAATCGGATCTTGTTGGACATGGTTTGATTCATGATGGGGTTTGCTGGTCTGCCGATCTCCCTCTGGGATATGCGCTCGAATCGACTTGTTACCTTCTAAAAAGGGTTTCGAGTAAGTCTGTAACCAAAATACCATATGAGATATGGATAGGATGTAAGCCAGTACTCTCGCACCTTAGGGTTTGGGGGTGTCTGGCTTATGTTAAACGTTTAATTACGGACAAACTTGGACCTAGGTCTGACAAGCGTTATTTCATAGGGTACCCAAAAGAGACCAAAAGGTATTATTTCTACCTAGCTGTTGAGCAAAAGATGTTTGTCAGCCTTAAGGCAATCTTTTTGGAAAAGAGTTCCTTGGTGAAGGGACTGTTGCCTCTATGGTCGAACTTGAGGAAGTTCGGCAGGTGGAAAAACTGACACAAGTTGCTGAACCTGAATCGGAGTTGGTTAGATCAGATCCGGAGCCCATTGTTCCTACACCCTTAAGACGGTCTGGTAGAGTAAACGTCAACCGGACAGATACTATGATTTCTTGGTCCAGGATGGCGATCCTGTCGAACTTGATGAAAATGATGAGGATCCGATCACCTACATGGATGCAATGCAGAGACCTGACTCTGAGAAATGGATAGAGGCCATGAAATCCAAATGGAGTCCATGAAGGTCAACGATGTGTGGACATTGGTTGACCCACTCGAAGAAGTAAAACCCATAGGGTGTAAGTGGGTCTTCAAGAGGAAGAGAGGCCAGACGAAAAGGTGGAGACTTATAAAGCCCGTCTGGTTGCCAAGGGATATCGTCAACATTATGGTATAGACTATAACGAGACGTTTTCTTCTGTGGCAATGCTCAAATCCATTCGGATTATGCTTGCGATAGCTGTCCATCTGGATTATGAAATCTGGCAAATGGATGTGAAAATAGCTTTTCTAAATGGAGAGCTGGATGAAGAGGTGTATATGATACAACCTGAAGGGTTCACATCCACAGATGAGTTTAAGGTGTGCAGGCTACAGAGGTCCATTTATGGACTTAAGCAAGCATCCCGGAGTTGGAACATACGTTTTGATAGGATGATCAAAACGTATGGCTTCGTTAAGAATGGAGAAGAGCCCTGCATTTATAAGTGGACTAATGGTCCAGTAGTAGTATTTCTTGTATTGTATGTGGATGACATTCTCTTAATCGAAAATGATGTCCCTGCATTACAGGGAATAAAGATTTGGCTGTCGTCACAATTCTCCATGAAGGATCTAGGAGAAGCTTCCTACATCCTAGGGATGAGGATCTATAGGGATAGATCTAAAAGGTTGCTTGGTTTATCCCAGCCCACGTACATTGATACTATGCTGAAGAGGTTCAGCATAAAAATTTCAAGAAAGGCTATCTACCGATAGGCCATAAAATTTTCTCTCGAAGAGAGATTGTCCGACAACACCTCAAGAGAGAGAGTATGGATAGAATTTCATATGCTTCGACAGTGGGATCTATCATGTACGCGATGACATGTACACGACAGATGTGGTATACTCACTAGGGGTAGTGAGTAGATACCAATCTGATCCAGGAGAGAATCACTGGAAGGTTGTTAAAACCATCCTAAAGTATTTAGAAATACTAAGGACAGTGGCTTGTTTATGGTGAATCGGACTTGAGACTTATAGGGTTTACAGACTCTAGTTTCCAGTCTGATCACAATGACAGCAAGAGTGTGTCGGGATTTATTTTTACCCTTAATGGTGGGGCTATCTGCTGGAAGAGTTTCAAGCAGCACACAGTGGCTGATTCAGTTTGCGAGGCAGAGTATGTCGTTGCATTAGATGCTGCCAAAGAAGCGATGTGGCTGAAAAAATTCATCACCGAGCTCGGAGTAGCACCCTCCCTTGTTGGTCCAGTTCTGCTCTATTGTGACAGCTCTGGAGCCATTGCTCAGGCAAGGAACCGAAGGCACACCAGCAGACGAAGCATATTCTGTGCCGCTAACATCTCATCCGAGAAATCATGGATCGAGGTGAATCGACCTTCAGAAGATCGATGGAAAGGAGAACCTAGCCGACCCATTCACTAAAGCCATTGCGGTGAAGGAGTTCGACAACTTCAAATCGAAGATAGCTATTAGATACTGCACCGATTGGCTTTAGGCCAAGTGGAGATTGTTGGGAATAGTATCCCAAAGCCAATCATCAGCTGTTGACGGTTGTGCTCATTCTTGTATTAGTATATGAATTATAAATAAATAAAATTATTTTAATATTTTTCATCACAAATTGTTTCATCTTCTAATGAACTCCTGTGTTGTGGTGAAGTCCTTAGGACTATTTAGACTCGACAAAGGAGGATTTGTCGTTTAGTCCTTAAACCTGTTCGCGACCAAATGATACGTTGTTACCAAGGACAACAACATTTATCAAGTATAGGTCATTGTGTGCCATATGGGTTGGTTGTCCTCTAAACCGAGTGTGGAGACACTGGTATGGCATACAGGTGAGATGTAAGGGTACATCTTCACTGAATGTGACCGACTCTGGAGCTTTTTCTACTATCAAGATTTGCTCCGATGGGATATGGGTATAACTGTCCCTCCACCCTGAGACCATCACGGTGACTTGCAAACAACTCACTGTACTTAGGCACTGGACTACCTAAATTTTTAATTCAGTGACGGAAGGCTGCTGGGTGTAGTCAAGTACTTGACTTGTCGGTGCGTGTGTCAAGATGGGATTGACCACTCCAGTTCAGGAGCTGTGTACAGTCGTGTTTCAATTTAGGAAAACCTTGGTCAGGGTAGTCCTAGTGAGGAGTCACAGGACTGTTTGAGTTGAGCACGATTCGGATGATCTAATCAGGGTTGACAGTTTAACCCTGAGTCATCCTAAACATAGGGGTCAAAAGGATGAATTATACGATAATCATATTCACGTAGATTCTGAGTATTGTGATTGTGACTATTCGATCTATTCAGACGTCGAGTACCATTGCTAGTTGGTTACTTCGATTAGTACAGGAATTGGTTCCTGTACTACCGACTTAGGTTCGAACCTACGGGGTCACACACATTAGAGGTTCCTATCTGATCTGTTAGCTAGTGAAGAGTCCTAATGCTCGTGGACTTTGAGTCCTACATGTTTGAAACTCTGTGATTGAGAATCAAGATTCTCTAATCATGAGTTCCACATATTTTGGGTACCGGGGTCAAGAGTCCACTGGTTTGGGACTTTTTGATCAGGGTTTCATATCGATGGACTCTGATGCTCGATTGCCCATCGAATTTGGACTCAATATTTATGAGAGGTTTAATTAGTGATTTGATCACTAATTAACTCAAATTTGATTGAGTAATTATTTTTGGATCAAGTCCAATTGAATTGGATTCAGTTGGGTTTGACCCGATTAGGTTAAGTGTTGACCTAATCGTTAAGGTGGTTTGGTCCCTGATCTGATCAGGGTTGGACTTAGTCAATTTCTGATTTGATTAAAATTTTATTGAGCCTAATTAAATCTAATTAAGTTGGGTTTAATTTAGTCTAATTGTGCCTAACCTATTTTGATTAGGTTGGCACAATTAGGTTGAAACCACCTTTTGAATTCTCTCCCTGTGCCACCTCACTCATGTGCACCCATTTGAATTCACGAGAAACAACTTCTCATGAATTTTCTCCCACGAAGAAGCCTTCCATGTCCCTCCATTTGTGCACCATTTGGGTGGATAAAGATGGTTGGTTGGCCATTCAAATTCAAATGAAGTTTGAATTTGAATGGGCAACTAATCCATGCGCCACCTAGCCTTATCCATTTGTGTGCCATTTGCTTTACACGAGAAAGAGTTTCTTGTGTAAACTCTCCACACACAAGGGAGGCCCACGCCCTTCTCTTCTCATGCCAAGAGTGGATAAGGCATGGGTTGGTTGGCATTTGAATTCAAATTCGATTTGAATTCAAATGAGCAACCACCTAGCTTTATCCTCTCACGCGTTTAAGACGCGTTTGCATTGTTTTAAAAGAGTGAAGAAGGTGGGGCATGCGTAAGAGATTTCTAAG
>NC_025995.2:24389877-24449294 GCF_000442705.2 Elaeis guineensis
TAAAATACTCATAGCCTTATGGATATCACAATAAACTATAGTATTTTAGTTAAGTCAGACCCTTTATTTTCATACGGTCATATTGAATAATACTGCCCTTATGGATATCACAACAAAGCATATATCCAAAATATACCGTAAGCATCTACTATACACTAAGACACCCCACATCAATCTCCATAATAAGCCTTGTGGATATCATAACAATCTACTATAATTTTTGATAGGATATTGACTTAGCATAAAGGCATATGTAGTGTATAAAATATTGAGCAATCTTAATTCAAGATTCAAACTAATCCAATTGATCAGAAAAGTGTTAAGATTGGTGGGAGGCTCTCCGTAGTTTTTTTTAGACACTAACAAGTTGGCCAGGTAAACAAACAGATCAATTAAATAAACCACCATACTTGAAACATTCCTTAGACATCAATTAATTAATCGATTCAAAAAAATTGGTTAGCTTCTGGTTCATAATACAATGACTTAACATGATTTTTAAGAGGGCTTTAATGGTCTCATGCACATCTAACTTAACCAATCACAATGATGCACTATTATAGTTGTGTCATAACAATAAATCATTAACAATGCATCTAATCATATCTCTAAAATATATTAACATGATCATAATCATAACATCATGCATCCAAACATATCTCAAAGATATGTTAACATGATTATGATCACAACATCATGCATCTAAACATATCTCTAAGATATATTAAGATTTGGATGTTCAATAGGGTTCAATAGATGATTCGACTTGAACTAATCCAAAAATTCTAGCTTGATCACGATCAAGATAATATTCTAATTTTGATTGTATAAATCAAGGTAGACTGCTGATACCATTATTGGATTCTGATGGTGCAGTGGAAGGTCTAAAAAATTTAAATTTTTTATTCAAAACCTTAGATGCATCGAAACCCTAGAACCCAGTATCTCTTGTGTTGGAAATAGTGTCCAAAGTCAATCATCAGCCTGTTGACGTTGTGCTCATTCTTGTATTAGTATATGAATTATAAATAAATAAAAGTTATTTTGATATTTTTCATCAAATATTTCATCTTCTAATGAACTCCTGTGTTGTGGTGAAGTCCTTAGGACTATTTAGACTCGACAAAGGAGGATTTGTCGTTTAGTCCTTAAACCTGTTTCGCGACCAAATGATACGTTGTTACCAAGGACAACAACGTTTATCAAGCATAGGTCGTTGTGTGCCATATGGGTTGGTTGTCCTCTTAACCAAGGAGTGTGGAGACACTGGTATGGCATACAGGTGAGATGTAAGGGTACATCTGCACTGAACGTGACCGACTCCGGAGCTTTTCTGCTGTCAAGATTTGCTCGATGGGATATGGGTATAACTCCCTCCGACCTGAGACCGTGTGACTTGCAAGCAACTCACTGCACTTAGGCACTGGACTACCTGAATTTCTAATTCAGTGATGGAAGGCTGCTGGGTGTAGTCAAGTACTTGACTTGTCGGTGCGTGTGTCAAGATGGGATTGACCACTCCAGTTCAGGAGCTGTGTACAGTGTGTTTCAATTTAGCAAAATCTTGGCCAGGGTAGTCCTAGTGAGGAGTCACAGGACTGTTTGAGTTGAGCACGATTCGGATGATCTAATCAGGGTTGACAGTTTAACCCTGAGTCATCCTAAACACAGGGGTCAAAAGGATGAATTATACAGTAACCATATTCACGTAGGTTCTGAGTTGCGATTGTGACTATTCGACCTATCCGATGTCGGGTACCATTGGCTAGATGGTCACTTCGATTAGTATAAGAAATTGGTTCCTGACTACCGGCTTAGGTTCGAACCTGCGGGTCACACACATTAGAGATTCCTATCTGATCTGTTGGCTGGTGAAGAGTCCTAATACTCATGGACTTTGAGTCCTATGTGTCTGACTCTGTGATCGAGAATCAGGATTCCTCTAATCCAGAGTGCCACATATTTTGGATATCGGGGTCAAGGTCCACTAGTTTGGGACTTTTTGATCAGGGTTTCATATCGATGGACTCTGATGCCCGATTGCCCATCGAATTTAGACTCAATATTTATGAGAGATTTAATTAATAATTTGATCACTAATTAACTCAATTTGATTGAATAATTTATTTTTGGATCAAGTTCAATTGAATTGGATTCAGTTGGTTTGACCCGATTAGGTTAAGTGTTGACCTAATCATCAAGGTGGTTTGGTCTCTGATCTGATCAGAAGTTGGGCTTAGTCAATTTTTAATTTGATTAGAATTTTATTGAGCCTAATTAAGCCTAATTAAATTAGATTTAACTTAGTCTAATTATGCCTAATCCTATTTTGATTAGGTTGGGCACAATTAGGTTTGAAACCACCTTTTGATTCTCTCCCTGCCACCTCACTCATCTACGCCATTTGAATTCACGAGAAACAACTTCTTGTGAATTTTCTCCACGAAGAAGCCTTCCACGCCCCTCCATTTGTGTGCCATTTGGGTTGGTTGGCCATTCAAATTCAAATAAAATTTGAATTTGAATGGACAACTAATCCATGCGCCACCTAGCCTTATCCATTTGTGCGCCATTTGCTTTACACGAGAAAGAGTTTCTCGTGTAAACTCTCCATGCATAAGGGAGCCCACGCCTTCTCTTCTCATGCCAAGAGTGGATAAGGATGGGTTGGTTGGCATTTGAATTCAAATTCGATTTGAATTCAAATGAGAAACCACCTAGCTTTATCCTCTCACGCATTTAAGATGCATCTTGCATTGTTTTAAAAGAGTGAAGAAGGTGGGGCGTGCGTAAGAGATTTCTAAAAAAGAAAAGTGGGTGTGAGGAAGCTTTCTGCATGATTTTGAAAAGTTCAAAAATTTCGAGAGGAAAGAAAAGAAAGGAGTGGGCGCAGGATTTTCTGAGAGTACCCCTAGGGTTTCTGCCTAGGGTTCGAGAAGTGAGAAGTGAGCTACGAGTATCGTGAGCCCACCAAATTTAAGAGAGTTCATCAACCTCTCAAGTACTCTTTGATGATCAAGTCAAAGAGTCGCAGATCGATCGAAGGAGTTCGATCAACATCGACCATCGAAAGGGTTCTGCAACGAACTAGCATTCGTGAGGAGCCGATCAGATCGAAGCTTCGTGTGGATGATCCACAGAGGCCAGACATACTGTGTGCTGTATGCGATGATCAGACTTCGACGATGATCAGATTACGCGATCGACTACCGCACAAAGGTAATGTGTTCTGAACACATAACAGTAAATATTTACTGTAGAATTTGAATTTAAATTTAAATGCATGCTATGTATATATCATATTTAGATCTATGTAGGTATACATGTTATTAATTAGATTAATTAATAATTTTACTGTAAAATAATAATTTTAAAAAGTTTTAAAATTATCATTTTACCCCTGCACTAAATTTCACTTCAAATGGTATCAGAGCTGGTTCTAAAATATGATATACATTTGCATGCATAGATTAAGTAGTAATCTAAAAGTTTATATTTAAAAATAATTTAAAATTAATAATTAAATTTAAAATTTAAAATTTAAAATTTAAAATTTAAATTAAAATTTGAAATTAAAATTAAAATAAAATTATTTGAAATTCAAAATTAAAATTTGAATTGAAATTTGAAATTTGTTTGAAATTTTAAATTTAAATTCAAATTTAAAATTCAAAATTTAAAATTCAAAAATTTGAAATTTGAAAATTTGAAATTTGTTTGAAATTTAAAATTCAAAATTTAAAATTTAAAATTTGAAATTTAAAATTTGAATTTTGAAATTGGTATATTTAGATATACTTGATCCAAGTAGCAAGTAGTCTAATTGGGTTGGTTGCCATGGTCGTCCGTCATAGGAGAAAAGTAGGGTTTAAAGGTCCTCTCCTCCCATTCGATGGGGTTCTCCTATGGTGGTAGGGTGCTGATGCGATTATATCCCATGCAGACGAAGCAGCGAAAGGATTTATTGTAAAGGTTCAATTGTAAAATTTATCATGAATGTGTTAGATTAGTTCTAAAGAAATATTCATGATTTATTTTGATTGAGTTATTTTCTGTTATGTAATTAGCAATAGGATTGCTGTTTATGAAATGTACTGATTCGTTTGTGAAATGAGTCAACACATTTGGTGAATAGAAAATAAAATCTTTTAAATTTAAAAATTATTTTCGAAATGCCAAACCCTGACCATCAGCCCAAATACTTAATTAAAAGAATTAAGTATTGTCTAGTTGGTCTAGAATGATGAATAAGACCTAAGACAATTACATAAACTTGTGGGTCAATGGGTTAGATGGATTAGGTCCATAATTGGGTTAGACCTAAGGTTAGCTTAAAAAAATAGACTAAATTAGAGTAATTGATCAAATCTAATCAAAAGTTGAATTAGATTAGGTCAAGGACACTCTAGACTCAACTCCAATAGTTGTAGTTGAATGGATCCATGTCTTTAACTAGATCAAGATGGACTTAATTCATGGCTATGCGGTGGAACCCTATTTACTAAGTTGATCAAATTAAAACTAATGAATTGGTTGGTGTCTAAGGTAAGTTCGGCAGTCTGACCAGTAGTTTTTAACTGGGAGCTACTCGCATTGATTCGATCTCTGACGAGTTAATGGCATATCCCTTCCACTGATCTCACTTACCTGGCTAACCTGGTGAGTTAAGTTTTGATTAGATCACTTGGTGATTAGGGCTCACCCATGTCATTAGGTAAATCAGTGTGACTGATTTAGGTGCTCCTAATGCCGGCTTAATTAAATCCTTTTAATCTGACTTGGTGAAGTCAGTGGCAGGATTGAAATTGGCTGGTTAATTTCTTCTCATCTATCCTTTAATAAAAATTCTCAAAAATTATTAGGTCCCTAAAATGATTAAGTTATAGTGATAACTAAGTCATAGCCTCCCATTAAGTGAGTGATAATGAGTCCATTAGTTTAATAATCATTGGAGGTCCAAAGGCCTGGTGCTTATTGACTAATAGAATTATCATTCATAATATGATAATTTGGTTGAGTCTTTCTGATGGTGGTCAGGTTGGCCGGCCAAAGTCGGGCCTGATCATTTATTGGTCTGATTCACCAAATCTAATCATGTTAATGGTTGGACCTAACCAGATCTTTTCAGTGGAGGCCAAAGCCTACTGATTAGGTTCTGGGGCAAAATTAATTACTAAAAGTTGTTTAAGAAACAACTGGTTATGAACCTACCCATAGATGCACATGGATTGACCAACCAAAGTTGGGCTCGTGTGTGGTCTGTGTGGATTCTAGTTCCCACTAAGGAATTAAAGTAATTTTTTGAATTGGAGGTTGAGGCTACCAGTTCGTATAAATACTGAAAGAAACTTTAGACGAAAGTCCAAGTCTTTAGTATTAATAATTTATATACTAATAAAGGTCTGGTTTTCCTTTATGCAGCTATGGCCACTACCCTGTCGTTCCGATCATTATTAGATAATGACATGCTATGGGACCTAATTTCAATAGCTGGTATCAAAAATTGAAAATCGTCCTTGAGCATGAATGGATCCTTTATGTAGTAACGGATTCGGCACTTGAGGAGCCAGCCCCGAACGCTAGAGGGGTGGTCTGAGATACTTACCAGAAGTGGCTCAACAACCGCACCACCGTTCGATGCATGATGTTGGCGGAAATGAATGATGAGTTCAGCCACAGTTTCGAGAATGCCCAACCACAGGAGATGCTTCAAATGTTGAATGACTCCTTTGGCATGCCTGACGACGTTGAAAGGCACAAAACTAGTTGTGCCATTTTCAATGCTCGGATGAGAGATGGGGCCTAGTTACTGATCATGTACTGTACATGATCAAAATGATTGAGCACCTAAGTAAACTAAGCTTTCCCTTGCACGAGTAGCTCGGTAAGAATGCGATCCTTAATTCTTTGCCCAAGTCCTACCTCCCTTTTCTTACTCATTTTTGGATGACAAAGCCTGTAGTGAACTACCACGGCTTGTTGGGGTTGCTGTAGAACTTTGAGAAGAATCACCAGCTCCATAAGGAGTCGGTGAATGTTGTGGGAGGATCTTCTTCTGCTCGTCGACCCTTTAAGAAAGGGAAGAAGAACAAGAAGAAGAAGAACAAGAAGGTGCAGCTGCATGCTGGGATGTCTGCACAGGGTCAAACCAAGAAGCACAAGCTTGATCAGAGCTAGGCGGAGTGCTTCTTTGCAAGAAGCAGGGGCACTGAAAGAGGAACTGTCCTCTATACATTGCCTCCCTGGACCCAACAGACCAAAGATGAAGCAAGGTAATTATATGATAACATCTTGTAACTTTTTCATTTGTGATACTACTACCTGGGTATGGATACCAGAAGCTTTTATCATATCTGTAATTTGATGTAGGGTCTGCAGGTCAGTAGGAGATTTGATGAAGGCGAGAGGTTCCTGAACGTTGGAGATGGAAGCAAAGTTCCAGTTCTAGCTTTAGGAATCATAACCTTGTAATCAATTCTCATAATGTAATTCTGAGTGAATGTCACTATTGTCTAATTTTTTTATTAAATATTATTTCTGAAGGCCTTTGGCCATGTACAGTTATAAATTTTTAATAAAAGAAATATTTGCAATATCATTTTGAATGTGTTATAATATTTGTTGGACAACTAAATAATAGAATTTACTTACTATCACAGCCTGTTAATGTGGTTCAAACCTTCGATAAATACCTAGAATGGATAATGTGTCAGAAGTCTATCTTTGGCATTGTAGGCTAGGTCATATCAATAAGAACAGGATAAACAGGTTGGCTCAAGAAGGAATTCTTGAAGTTGGTGATTGTGAATCACTTCCAACCTGTGAGTCCTGTCTTCTTGGGAAGATGATCAAGTCACCTTTTACTGAAAAGGTGAGCGAGCCAGTGAACTCTTGGGTCTGATACATTCTGATGTATGTGGACCCATGAGCTCAAGTGCAAGAGGTGGATATTTCTACTTCATAACCTTCACAGACGACCTATCGAGGTATGGGTATGTCTACTTAATAAAGCATAAGTCGGAGTCGTTTGAAATATTCAAACTATTCTGAAATGAGGTAGAAAAAAAACTGGAAAGTGTATTAAAACTCTTCGATCTGATTGAGGAGGTGAATACCTTTCCAATGAGTTTCTGACATATTTTGGGAGAATGGGATTCTCTCTCAGTGGACTCCTCCTGGAATACAACAGCATAAAGGTATGTCTGAAAGGAGGAATCGGATCTTGTTGGACATGGTTTGATTCATGATGGGGTTTGCTGGTCTGCCGATCTCCCTCTGAGGATATGCGCTCGAATCGACTTGTTACCTTCTAAAAAGGGTTTCGAGTAAGTCTGTAACCAAAATACCATATGAGATATGGATAGGATGTAAGCCAGTACTCTCGCACCTTAGGTTTGGGGGTGTCTGGCTTATGTTAAACGTTTAATTACGGACAAACTTGGACCTAGGTCTGACAAGCGTTATTTCATAGGGTACCCAAAAGAGACCAAAAGGTATTATTTCTACCTAGCTGTTGAGCAAAAGATGTTTGTCAGCCTTAAGGCAATCTTTTTGGAAAAAGAGTTCCTTGGTGAAGGGACTGTTGCCTCTATGATCGAACTTGAGGAAGTTCGGCAGGTGGAAAAACTGACACAAGTTGCTGAACCTGAATCGGAGTTGGTTAGATCAGATCCGGAGCCCATTGTTCCTACACCCTTAAGACGGTCTGGTAGAGTAACACGTCAACCGGACAGATACTATGATTTCTTGATCCAGGATGGCGATCCTGTCGAACTTGATGAAAATGATGAGGATCCGATCACCTTCATGGATGCAATGCAGAGACCTGACTCTGAGAAATGGATAGAGGCCATGAAATCCAAAATGGAGTCCATGAAGGTCAACGATGTGTGGACATTGGTTGACCCACTCGAAGAAGTAAAACCCATAGGGTGTAAGTGGGTCTTCAAGAGGAAGAGAGGCCCAGACGAAAAGGTGAGACTTATAAAGCCCGTCTGGTTGCCAAGGGATATCGTCAACATTATGGTATAGACTATAACGAGACGTTTTCTTCTGTGGCAATGCTCAAATCCATTCGGATTATGCTTGTGATAGCTGTCCATCTGGATTATGAAATCTGGCAAATGGATGTGAAAATAGCTTTTCTAAATGGAGAGCTGGATGAAGAGGTGTATATGATACAACTGAAGGGTTCACATCCACAGATGAGTTTAAGGTGTGCAGGCTACAGAGGTCCATTTATGGACTTAAGCAAGCATCCCGAAGTTGGAACATACGTTTTGATAGGATGATCAAAACGTATGGCTTCGTTAAGAATGGAGAAGAGCCCTGCATTTATAAGTGGACTAATGGTCAGTAGTAGTATTTCTTGTATTGTATGTGGATGACATTCTCTTAATCGAAAATGATGTCCCTGCATTACAGGGAATAAAGATTTGGCTGTCGTCACAATTCTCCATGAAGGATCTAGGAGAAGCTTCCTACATCCTAGGGATGAGGATCTATAGGGATAGATCTAAAAGGTTGCTTGGTTTATCCCAGCCCACGTACATTGATACTATGCTGAAGAGGTTCAGCATAAAAAATTTAAGAAAGGCTATCTACCGATAGGCCATAAAATTTTCTCTCGAAGAGAGATTGTCCGACAACACCTCAAGAGAGAGAGTATGGATAGAATTTCATATGCTTCGACAGTGGGATCTATCATGTATGCGATGACATGTACACGATCAGATGTGGTATACTCACTAGGGGTAGTGAGTAGATACCAATCTGATCCAGGAGAGAATCACTGGAAGGTTGTTAAAACCATCCTAAAGTATTTAGAAATACTAAGGATCAGTGGCTTGTTTATGGTGAATCGGACTTGAGACTTATAGGGTTTACAGACTCTAGTTTCCAGTCTGATCACAATGACAGCAAGAGTGTGTCGGATTTATTTTTACCCTTAATGGTGGGGCTATCTGCTGGAAGAGTTTCAAGCAGCACACAGTGGCTGATTCAGTTTGCGAGGCAGAGTATGTCGTTGCATTAGATGCTGCCAAAGAAGCGATGTGGCTGAAAAAATTCATCACCGAGCTCGGAGTAGCACCCTCCCTTGTTGGTCCAGTTCTGCTCTATTGTGACAGCTCTGGAGCCATTGCTCAGGCGAAGGAACCGAAGGCACACCAGCAGACGAAGCATATTCTGTGCCGCTAACATCTCATCCGAGAAATCATGGATCGAGGTGACATCGACCTTCAGAAGATCGATGGAAAGGAGAACCTAGCCGACCCATTCACTAAAGCCATTGCGGTGAAGGAGTTCGACAACTTCAAATCGAAGATAGCTATTAGATACTGCACCGATTGGCTTTAGGCCAAGTGGAGATTGTTGGGAATAGTATCCCAAAGCCAATCATCAGCCTGTTGACGGTTGTGCTATTCTTGTATTAGTATATAATTATAAATAAATAAAAATTATTTTAATATTTTTCATCACAAATTGTTTCATCTTCTAATGAACTCCTGTGTTGTGGTGAAGTCCTTAGGACTATTTAGACTCGACAAAGGAGGATTTATCGTTTAGTCCTTAAACCTGTTCGCGACCAAATGATACGTTGTTACCAAGGACAACAACGTTTATCAAGTATAGGTCATTGTGTGCCATATGGGTTGGTTGTCCTCTAAATCGAGTGTGGAGACACTGGTATGGCATACAGGTGAGATGTAAGGGTACATCTTCACTGAATGTGACCGACTCTGGAGCTTTTTCTACTATCAAGATTTGCTCCGATGGGATATGGGTATAACTGTCCCTCCACCCTGAGACCATCACGGTGACTTGCAAACAACTCACTGTACTTAGGCACTGGACTACCTAAATTTTAATTCAGTGACGGAAGGCTGCTGGGTGTAGTCAAGTACTTGACTTGTCGGTGCGTGTGTCAAGATGGGATTGACCACTCCAGTTCAGGAGCTGTGTACAGTCGTGTTTCAATTTAGCAAAACCTTGGTCAGGGTAGTCCTAGTGAGGAGTCACAGGACTGTTTGAGTTGAGCAGATTCGGATGATCTAATCAGGGTTGACAGTTTAACCCTGAGTCATCCTAAACATAGGGTCAAAAGGATGAATTATACGATAATCATATTCACGTAGATTCTGAGTATTGTGATTGTGACTATTCGATCTATTCAGACGTCGAGTACCATTGCTAGATGGTCACTTCGATTAGTACAGGAATTGGTTCCTGTACTACCGACTTAGGTTCGAACCTGCGGGGTCACACACATTAGAGGTTCCTATCTGATCTGTTAGCTAGTGAAGAGTCCTAATGCTCGTGGACTTTGAGTCCTACATGTCTGAAACTCTGTGATTGAGAATCAAGATTCTCTAATCATGAGTTCCACATATTTTGGGTACCGGGGTCAAGAGTCCACTGGTTTGGGACTTTTTGATCAGGGTTTCATATCGATGGACTCTGATGCCCGATTGCCCATCGAATTTGGACTCAATATTTATGAGAGGTTTAATTAGTGATTTGATCACTAATTAACTCAATTGATTGAGTAATTATTTTTGGATCAAGTCCAATTGAATTGGATTCAGTTGGGTTTGACCCGATTAGGTTAAGTGTTGACCTAATCGTAAGGTGGTTTGGTCCCTGATCTGATCAGGGGTTGGACTTAGTCAATTTCTGATTTGATTAAAATTTTATTGAGCCTAATTAAGTCTAATTAAGTTGGGTTTAATTTAGTCTAATTGTGCCTAACCTATTTTGATTAGGTTGGCACAATTAGGTTGAAACCACCTTTTGAATTCTCTCCCTGTGCCACCTCACTCATGTGCACCCATTTGAATTCACGAGAAACAACTTCTCATGAATTTTCTCCACGAAGAAGCCTTCCATGTCCCTCCATTTGTGCACCATTTGGGTGGATAAAGATGGTTGGTTGGCCATTCAAATTCAAATGAAGTTTGAATTTGAATGGGCAACTAATCCATGCGCCACCTAGCCTTATCCATTTGTGTGCCACTTGCTTTACACGAGAAAGAGTTTCTTGTGTAAACTCTCCACACACAAGGGAGCCCACACCCTTCTCTTCTCATACCAAGAGTGGATAAGGATGGGTTGGTTGGCATTTGAATTCAAATTCAATTTGAATTCAAATGAGCAACCACCTAGCTTTATCCTCTCACGCGTTTAAGACACGTCTTGCATTGTTTTAAAAGAGTGAAGAAGGTGGGGCATGCGTAAGAGATTTTAAAAAAGAAAAGTGGGCTGAGAAGCTTTCTGCATGATTTTGAAAAGTTCAAAAATTTTGAGAGGAAAGAAAAGAAAGAGAGTGGGCGCAGGGTTTTCTGAGAGCACCCTAGGATTTCTGCCTGAGTTCGGGAAGTGAGAAAGTGAGCTACGAGTGTCGTGAGCCCACAAGATTTTAGGGAGAGCTTTATCAACCTCTCAAGTATATCTGTTGATGATTTAGAGTATCCAAGAAGTCATCAGATCAAGATTGAAGGAGTTCGATCAACATTGACCGTCGAAAGGGTTCTGCAACGAACTAGCATTCGTGAGGAGCTGATTAGATCGGAAGCTTCGTGTGATGATCTACAGAGTCAGACATATTGTGTGGCTGCATTGCGATGATCAGACCCTCCCGATAATGATGAAATTGCAACGATCGACTACCCGCACGAAGGTAATGTGTTCTGAACACATAAATAAAATGTTTACTGTAGAAGTTTGAATTTCAAATTTAAATGCATGCTATATATATCATATTTAGATCCTTGTGTAGGGTTAATACATGTTAGTTAATTAGATTAATTAATAATTTTCACTATAAAATTATAATTTTGAAAAATTTTAAAATTATCGTTTTACCCCTGCACTAAATTCACTTCATCTTGACTATAGCAATCAAAGCATAAATAAAATAACTATGGACAAGAGGAATATCTGTAATGCTTATTCTAATTTTTACTAGGTAACAAGTGTTCACTCTTTAATAGTGATCCACATAGAAATTGAACCAAGAACAATGCTCCTACACTTTTGCTTCAAGAGTTCTAGCCTCTAGAACTCGATTAGCCTCGTGCCGATTAGGTTTCATCAAGAACCTGACTCGACCCTCTCAAGATCTTCTCTGGACTTCTAAATTCTCTCCTTTAGGACCTCCCTCACTTTGTCTGGACTTGATTACGCTTTGTCTTAAATACCAAAGACATGTCCTAAGACTAAGAAGGATGTAAGAAAGATGGGATAAGCAAGAAAGATAAAATGGAAAGCTTTCTGAATTATGTCGGACACCCAGCGTGCACACCTATTTATAGGTCTTAGGGAGATGCCTAAAAGAAAGACACACCCCATCTAAAATACCTTATCTAATGTATGCATCTGAAATAAGAGACCCTTCAAGCAGAAGAACTCTTATACTATGATATGTTGATTCGGCCTTCCCCCACGCACACATCCATGAAGAGGTGTTTTGGCATTCCAAATGATTTCATAAAAATCTAGATGTTGCCACATGGAAAGGGGACTTAATTTTGAATTCAAAACACCTAATAAGGAAAGAGGAGATGCCTCCATAGAAGGACATCTTTTCATGTCCGTCCACCATCTTTTCTTATCACCGCACGCATGTACGCACACAGGGGCATATCTGGCATCCTTCCCACCTTCAGATAATTTTGAAAAAAATTTAGATAAATATCTATTTAAAAGTGGATCAAATAATGTATGATATCTGATAGGTGATGCATCATTCAAATAATATTTGAATGCCAGAAGGACTCTTTAATCGTGAGGAGTTGCGTGAGTCTGTCTCTACACACGTGCTGTCTTGATTTCTTTCCACTTTTCTATGCCTCATAAAATCTAGATAAATGCCATCTTAACCTTTGAGATATGTGCCAGAGAATAGAGGGTGATGTGGACTACCACACATGTCTGAATTCCAAAGCAGAAGGACTCTTCTGCTTCTCCTCACACCAAGATGTGCATGCCTACCACTTTGCACGCCGAGAGTCCAATGGACTCTTGGTTATGGCACCCCACAAGGCTTTATGGTGCCATCTAATAGCTGCCACACTGAGATCCAAACCCAAATTATCTTGTGGCTCAGTTTGGTTTGATCAAGAAGCAAGATTCGAACCAATTTCGAATCTGATTTAAGAAGCTAGGATTTTCACATGTGCCAGCATGCATATCGAAAATCTTGATTAGATTCAAAACTTCAATCAACCTTATCAAAAGGATCTTTGATAAGTTTCTTATATATATGATCCATTGGATTCATATCTAGTCAATAGTAGATCTGGGTGCAAGATGACCTAATTTGATTAGACTCTTTTCAATCGATTAAGGTCCAAAATGAGCTAACCCAAGTTCAACAATTAGAATCTTTTCTAATTAACGATCGAATTAAACTCTTTAATTCGATCAAATCTATAAGTCAAGATTGACATCTAGCAACGTATCATGATTATTTAAAAGATATAAAATTTGATAAAAATATCAAATATATCCTTCAGTGGTAAGTTACGTGCAATTCAATCCTTCGATCATCCCTGCATCCCGAATATATTTATGAGTATGGAATTATGTCAAACTCAACTATATATTCATATTGATTCTCCATCAACCAATGATGACTCTAATGATGAAGCATTAGAAACTTGTTCTAATCTTTTTTCTACTTTTGGCTACAAGATTTTTACTGAGTCATCTAGAGATGAGAATTATAGGATGCCATCTCCTCTTACTATGAGTGATCGATTCTATATTGATCGACTCACAACCTTCATACATATTCTATCATATATAGAACATCTCGTACATGTCTTAATACCATACCTGGATATGAACCAAAATATGAGTTTATATGCATAAAATTCTATAGTGATCTCGGGTCTAAGGATCACTTACACAACTCTCACTTAGAGAATCATCTTTTGACATACAAATAAGGCTCTATAAGATATTCTCTATCGATGAGTTAGTTTACTGAACTCATTCTCACATGACATTCATGTTCTTGTATTAGTATCTCACATAAGTGACCTATGAAATTTGCCACCCTCTCTGTAGAGTATATATGGATGTGTCGGTCTATCCGAAATAGTGATCTTCAACTCAATGTTCCTACGACTAAAATATTTAGGATTAAAATTTTAGGTTTCACAAGCATGATCTCTTTATGACCCTAAAACTACTGCCTAATCTATGGGGTTCATCATAATCATAAACATTGTAAGATGGAGCTAATATGATGAATCAATATCTCATTTTATTATCAAATAAAAAATATCATTACACGAGTTAGAAGTTTGCAAAGAAAAGTTCCATCACATTATTTATACGATTGGCTTGTAGGATCCTTTTCTTTCAATCTCTTACTTGCACTAAAATCAATCATCTTTATATTTTAATCTCATACAATCAAGATGGTGATCAAATAGCTGCTGTGGTATCATCTTAATGAATGGGTCTACTATATTATTCTTCATGTTAACTCGTTCTAAGATAATATCTTGTCTCTCTATAATTTTTCGAATGAGATGGAAGTATCTGAGGATGTGTTGGATCTTTGATGAGACTTAAGTTTTTAGCTTGAATAACGGTCCTAGTATTATCACAATAGAGTGACACTGATCTTCAATCTCAAAAATGACTCTTAATTTCATTATGAACTTCATCTAGACAGCTTCTTTTATGGCTTCACTAGCAGCGATGTACTCTGTCTCAGTAGTTGAGTCAGCTTCTGTCTGCTATTTGAAATTCCTCCAACTCATTGTTCTATCATTTAGGATAAATACATATCCTGATATTGACTTGCTATCATTAGGATCAGATTGAAAATTAAAATCTATAAATCTCTCTAGTTTCAACTCTAATCCACCTCCATATATAAGAAAAATATTTTTAGTCCTCCTTAGGTACTTAAGAATATTTTTCACAGATCAGCTTGAAATCTACTAGTTGTGCCTAGAGCATAAGCTTCATTAGATCTGGTACATAGCATAGCATATATTATTGATCCCATAATCGAAGCATAAGAGATTTCACTCATTCTCTTTCTTTTCTCTAGTGTCTTAGGATACATTTTCTTGAAGAGATGTATGCCATGACTTACAGATAGATAACTTCTTTTACTTGCCTCCATGTTAAACCTCTTCAATACGAGATCTATGTATTGAGACTGAGAGAAGCCTAGCATCCTCTTAGATCTATCTCTATAGATCTTTATATCTAGTATATAGGATGCTTCACCCAAGTCTTTCATGAAAATCTTATTTGATAGCCAAGTTTTGATCGATTGCAATATTGGGATGTCATTCCTAATGAGCAATATGTCATCAACATATAGAACCAAGAAGACAATAGCACTCTCACTTATCTTCTTATACATATATAGTTCATCTTTATTTTTGATGAAGCCAAACTCTTTGATTGTCATATCAAAATGGATGTTCTAACTCTTCGAAGCCTGCTTCAACCCTTAGATAGATTTTTTTAGCTTGTGTACTTGATTTGCTCTTTCACTTGAGATAAATCTCTCTGGTTGAATCATATAGACCTCTTCTTCAAGATTACTATTGAGGAAAGCGATTATCACTAAAAAAATATTTTGACATCCATCTATTAGATCTCATAGTCATAGTATGCAGCTATAGCAAGCAAAATTTGAATGGACTTGAGCATAGCCACTGATGAGAAGGTTTTATCATGGTTAATTCCTTATCTTTGACTAAAATCCTTCGCCACCAATCAAGCTTTGTAGGTTTTCACTTGGCCATCTACTCTGATCTTCTTTTAAAGACCCATTTGCATCCTATTCGGGTCACACTCTCAGGTGCATCAACTAAGGTCCACACTTGATTGGTATACGTAGAGTCTATTTCAGATTTCATGACTTCTAGCCACCTATCTGAGTCTCTACTCATGACAGCATCCGAATAGATCAGTGGATCATCATCTTCAATGATTTTGATTGTATTGTCATTCTTAATGATAAAATCATATTTTAGAGGTGCTTCATACACTCTATCTGATCTTCAGAGAGGAGGTGTGTGATATGGATGTACCTCATCCTTGGGTACTTCTGATTAAGGATCACTTTGTGGTCCAACTACAAGTATTTTTAGATTAGTTTGTAGATCCTGAACTTCTCCAAGTTTAATGTTCTTCCCACTACCTCTTTCTTGGATGAATTTATTTTTCAAAAAAGTGATATGCCTACTAACAAATATCTTTTGTTCAGTAGGATGGTAGAAGTAGTATCCATTAGTTTTCTTGGGATATCCTACAAACCTACATTTGTCTAATCTAGCACTTAGCTTTTGTCCAAAGATATTTTTGACATAAACAAGACATCTCCAGATCTTAAGATATTTAAGATTTGGCTTTCTTTCCTTTCATATCTTATATAGAGTACTAGCAATAAACTTAGAAGATAACCTATTCAATATGTATGTGGCAGTCTCTAGGGCATATCCTTAGAATGATATTGAAAGAACTGTAAAGCACATCATGAATCGCACCATACTTTGATACTCTTTAAACTTATCAGAGGCTTCGAATTTATATTTTATAAGATACACATATCCGAACCTTGATAGATCATCTGTAAAGGTGATAAAATAGGAGTATGCTCATCTGACCTGAGTTATCATCAGTCCACATATATCTAAATGTACTAGAGCTAACAGCTCCTTTGTCCTCTCTCCATGTCTAGATAATAGAGTCTTAATCATCTTATCCATGAGATAAGATTCACAAGTTTTCAATAATTTATAATCATATGGGTCAAAAAATCTTCTTTGTATACTTATTTATTCTTAACTCACTAATATGACCAAGATGACAATGCTAGAGATATGTGATATTCAATTTTCTTGAAAGAATAATGCCCTACAAGCCCATCATATATGTGATGCGATAGGATATTTTTTTATATTTTATCTTTCAAACTCATGAATTTGACATTATTTATTAATAAAGTTAGGTATCTTTGATTCATTATATGCTGCATCTTATACTTGTTTAAGATTATAATGAATCTCACAGATTAGGGCAATAATTTTAGGATCATGATGAGTTTATATCAGTAAGACCTAAATCTTTGATGGCCCTAATCTAAAATATTCTCAGTTATTGGTTCATTGAGTCAGAGATCAATGATACCGATAAGATTGGTACATCTTATGTATGCTCGATGGAGAGGATGGTTGATCTCACAATCACTTGTGTGTGATACTAATACAAAGATGTACGTGATCATTAGAGAATGAGTTCACTGAATGGACCTACGAGAGAACATCTAATGGAGTCTTATTTGCATATCAGTAGGTTGTTCTTTAATGGAAGTTGTGTAAGTGATCCTTAGAATTGAGATCACTATGGTATTTTGTGTACATAAATTTATATTTTGATTCATTTTTTAGCTTGGTTCTTTGATCTTTGTGTGGGGTGTTCTAGATATGGAAAAGTGTACATGAAGGTTGTAAGTGGTCAATGAGAGATCGATCACTCTTAATAAGGGAGCGAACATCTTATGTGATCTCATAAGATGATGATTCGAAAATCTTTGGTCAAAGCAGGATAATAATTAGAAAAAAAAATTAATATATCATCAACTGAATCATCACCTTCTAATCGAAAAATATATAGATGAGCATTTGATTTTGATATGATTCCATACCCATTGCTCATTTGGGATGTTGTATGATTGAAGGATTGAATTGTATAATAACTTACCACTGAAGGATAATTTTGGTATTTTCATCAAATTCTATCTCTTTCGGATAGTCATGATACATTGCTAGATATCAATCTTGACTTATAGACTCATAAAAATTAAAAAAATTTAATTTAAAAATTAATTAGAAAGAGTTCTGATTAATTAGTGTAATTATATTGGACTGATCTAATCATATTAGATTAAAGCTAGGTCAAGAGCCTGAGTCCACTGCTAGCTAGATTTGAAATCCAATGGATCACACACTTTGGGATTTGATCTTGATCTAATTTTATTTGAACTTATTATAAGTTCAAAGGATTAATTTGATATGCTAGCACATTGTGCTAATCCAAATTTTTAATTTGGTTAGTTCAAAGTGTTTGAGCTAGACTTAACCTGTTGTCTTGAATCTAATTAGATTAGGTCTATATTTAATTAATTTTTTATCTTTACATGAAAATGTTTTATGTGTGAAAGAGGTTCTCCATGCCATCCACCTAAATTCAATGCCAAAATTTAATGGGACATTTTATAATGGTGGTGTGTTAAAAGAAGAGTCTTTCTTTTAATACATCTCTTTGTTTCCCACTTCATTTATTTTTTCACACACCATTAATATATGATATTTATGGGTATGGAAGAGGAGTTTTTTTGCACTTGGGACTCCTCCACTGATGAAAAACTGTAGGGGTTTTATGCATGCATTTTTCTAATTTTATAGCAAAATAGATTCAGATTAAATATTTTAATCTATAATGCAAGCACATGATCTGATCATAAGACACCTACATATGGATCTATGGCATGTATATGTGTATATAAAAAAATCTAAACAATAAAATCTGCATGATGTGCATGAAGACTAGTAAAGCAGTAGATCTAATCCACTACTTCCAGAGATTTGAACCCAATACCTGAGCATGGTTAGTCGAACGTCGTGATCATGAATGTGGATCTGGAGGTCTTCACTAGTTGCTCCATCCACATTGCATGTCTAGCCTCTATGAATTATCCACACGAAGTTCTGGTACCGAACTACTATCTTTAGGAGTGTTAGCTCGCAAAAAATTGCTCTTGATGGCTGATCTAATTGGATCTTCTTCTTCAATCACCTGGAACTCTTTCAAGATTAAAGATGGATCAATGGAGGTCACTAGAGGATGGAGGAATAGCAAAAAATTATCTAAATCTAATCTGGATCTCTCTCTCCTAGATATAATTTAGCACGAAGGCTAAACACTCACCAAAGAAGAGATGGTTCTCTTCTAATCACATGCCAAAAAGATGGCAACCCAACCCAAATCCTCATGCCCCCTAACAAGGTTTGGCCCCTCTTTCTTTCAGATGTCTCACAATGAAAAAATCAATCTTAGTGCACAAAAATCAACTCCTTTTATGGTTGCTGATCAAGGATGATAGGATAGGATAAGTGCCCATTCAAGTTCAAATTCGAATCTCATTTGAACTCAAACCAAACCAACCTTATCCTCATCTGTTCTTTGATCAAAGAAGTGCTGAACATGAGCATATGGGCTTGAAAAAACACTAAGAACTTTTTTTTTGTCGCATAAAAAGAACTCATCAAAAATGGCCGGCAGGTGGAAGGATTAGGATGAGATTTTAATCAAATTCAAAACTCCTTTTAAATTTAAATCAAAACCAATCACAACACTACCCAAGTGGCCGATAAAGTGAAGTATTTGCTGGAGAAATATCATGCCCAAACAAGCTTTGTGCGTTGAGGAATGGCATGGAGAAGGGAAGGTGGCACAAGGGAGGGACTTCAAACATTCGAATTTTGAATTCAATCTTGAATTCAAATTTTAAGTTGATTTCAAATTCAAATCAAGTTTGATCCAATCAAACTCTATCTGACTAGAAGTAAATAAACCCAATCTAATTTGATCTTAACTTAATTAGAAATTAGTTGGATTCAAGTCCTGATCAAATCAGGGCTTAATCTTCTTTAGCGATTAGGTCATCCTATAACTCAATTGAATTTGACCTAATTAAATCTAATTCAATTAGACTTAATCCAAATTTTATAGTTAATCAATAATCTAATTGTTGACTAATCTTTCTAAACATCATTGGCTCTCAGTGAATTAATTTACTGTAACTATTGCTCAAGAATAATCATCAATCGCATTGATGATTTTACCCTCGGATAATTCTCAATCATCAATCAGCCATATGATCAAGGAGATACTTCTTATGTGTGTGATCTCATAGATTCGAACCTAAATCGATGGCATAGGAATAAATTTTTATACTAATCAAAGTGATCATCTAGTAATTATACTCGACGTCCGGATAGGTCAATTATTTGCAAAGCAACATCCAAGACCCTAATGGACTATGGTTACTATATAATTCATCTCTTTAACTATTGATGCTCAGGATGACTTTATAGTTTATTGTCAACTCTCGATCAATGCATCTTTATATGTGTCTCAATCCAATTAATCCTATGACTTCTATAGAGACTACTCTTGCTAAGGTTTTATTAAATTGAAACACATTGAGGCATACTCTCCAATGACTTGGAGTGGTCAATTCCATCTCAACTCACACACCAACTTCACAAGTACTTGACTGTGCCCAAAAATCTTCTGACTCTGAATTAAAAATTCAGATAGTCCAGCATCAAAACATAGTGAGTTGCTTGCAAGTCACCATGGTGATCTCAGGTCGGAGGGATACTTATATCCATATCTCTTTGGAGTAACTCTTGATAGCAGAGTGCTCCAAAGTTAGTCACGTTTAGTGAAATATACTCCTACATCTCGCTTATATATCATGCCAGTATCTTCACACACCTTGGTTAAGAGGACAACCAACGTACATGACAGACAACGATCTATAGTTGATATAGCTATCTGTTGACGGTTGTGTGTTCTTTCTGTATTAGTATATGAATTATAAATAAATAAAAATTATTTTGATATTTTTCATCACAAATTTTTCATCTTCTAATGAACTCCTATGTTGTGGTGAAGTCCTTAGGACTATTTAGACTCGATAAAGGAGGATTTGTGTTTAGTCCTTAAATCTGTTCGTGACCAAATGATACGTTGTTACCAAGGACAACAATATTTATCAAGCATAGGTCGTTGTGTGCCATATGGGTTGGTTGTCTTCTTAACCAAGGAGTGTGGAGACACTGGTATGGCATACAGGTGAGATGTAAGGGTACATCTACACTGAACGTGACCGACTCCGGAGCTTTTTCTGCTGTCAAGATTTGCTCCGATGGGATATGGGTATAATGTCCCTCCGACCTGAGACCACCACAGTGACTTGCAAGCAACTCACTGCACTTAGGCACTAGACTACCTGAATTTCTAATTCAGTGACGGAAGGCTGCTAGGTGTAGTCAAGTACTTGACTTGTTGGTGCGTGTGTCAAGATGGGATTGACCACTCCAATTCAGGAGCTATGTACAGTCATGTTTCAATTTAGCAAAACCTTGACCAGGGTAGTCCTAGTGAGGAGTCACAGACTATTTGAGTTGAGCACGATTTGGATGATCTGATCAGGGTTGACAGTTTAAGCCTAAGTTGTCCTATACAAAGGGGTCAAAAGGAATGAATTATACAGTAATCATATTCGTGTAGGTTCTGAATATTGTGATTGTGACTATTTAACCTATTCGAACATGGGTACCATTACTAGATGGTCACTTGATTAGTACAGGAATTGGTTCCTGTGCTACCGACTTAGGTTCGAACCTGCGGGGTTACACACATTAGAGGTTCCTATCTGATCTGATGGCTGGTGAAGAGTCCACTGGACTGGAACTCTTCGATCAAGAGTTCTAATACTTGGAGACTCTGAGTTCTACGTGTCTGGGACTCTGTGATCGAGAATCAGATTCTCTGATCATGAGTTCCACACATTTTGGGTACCGGGGTAAGAGTCCCACTGGTTTAGGACTCTTCGATCAAGGTTTCATATCGATGGACTTTGATGTCCGATTGCCCATCAGATTTGGACTCATATTTATGAGAGGTTTAATTAATGATTTGATTACTAATTAACTCAATTTGATTGAGTAATTATTTTTGGATCAAATCCAATTGAATTGGATTCAATTGGGTTTGACCCGATTAGGTTAAGAGTTGACCTAATCATCGAGGTGGTTTGGTCCCTGATCTGATCAAGGGTTGGACTTAGTCAATTCCTGATTTGATTAAGATTTTATTGAGCCTAATTAAGCCTAATTATGTTGGATTTAATTTAGTCTAATTATGCCTAACCTATTTTGATAACATTGGTTCAATTAGATTTGAAACCACCTTGACTCATCTCCCTGTGCCACCTCACCTCACCTACGCCTATTTGAATTCACGAGAAATAAGTTCTCATGAATTTTCTCCCATGCAGAAGCCTTCCCACGCCCCTCCTTTGTGCACCATTTTAAGTGGATAAAGATGGTTGGTTGGACATTCAAATTCAAATGAAGTTTGAATTTGAATGGGCAACTAATCTCATGCGCCACCTTATCCTTTGTGCGCCACTTATTCTACACGAGAAAAAATTTCTCGTGTATACTCTCCATGCACAAAGAAGCCCACGCCCCTCCCTTCTCATGCCTTAAGTGGATAAGGATAGGTTGGTTGGCATTTGAATTCAAATTCGATTTGAATTCAAGTGAGCAACCACCTAGCTTTATCCTCTCACGCTGTAAAAATGCGATCTTACACTATTTTAAAAGGGATGAGAAGGTGGGGCATGCGTACATCTGATCTGTGAGAGAAGGGTGGCATGAGAAAAGCCTTGTGCATGAGAAAAGAAAAGAAAGATTTTGGATGCAGGATTTTCTGTGTGTATCCTAAGGTTACTGCCTAGGGTTCGAAAAATGAGAAGGTGAGCTACGAGTGTCGTGAGCCCACCAAACTTCAGGAAGAGCTTCATCAACCTCTCTACTATCTTTGCTGATGATCCAGAGTATCCAAAGAATTGACAGACACCGATTGAAGGAGTTCGATCAGCATTAGTCGTCGAAAGGATTCTGCAACAAACTAGCATTCGTGAGGAGCCGATCAGATCGAGAGCTTCGTGCGGATGATCCACAGAGGCCAGACATACTATGTGGCTACATTACGATGATCAAACCATCTCGATGGTGGTTAGATTACTGCGATCGACTACCTGCACGAAGGTAATGTGTTCTGAACACATAACAGTAAAATATTTACTGTAAAAGTTTAAATTTTTAATTTAAATGCATGCTATATATATCATATTTAGATCCTTGTGTAGAGTTAATACATGTTAATTAATTAGATTAATTAATAATTTCTACTGTAAAATTATAATTTTGAAAAAGTTTTAAAATTATCGTTTTACCCCTGCACTAAATTCACTACAAAAGGTATCAGAGCAGGTTCTAAAATATGATATACATTTGCATGCGTAGATTAAGTAGTAATCTAAAAATTTAAATTTAAAATTAAAATTTAAAATTTAAAATTTGAATTCTAAAATTTGAAATTTGAAATTCAAAATTCAAAATTCAAAAATTTGAAATTCAAAATTTAAAATTTGAAATTTGAAATTTATTTGAAATTTTAAATTTAAAATTCAAAATTTAAAATTCAAAATTTGAAATTTGAAATTTGTTTGAAATTTGAAATTCAAAATTTGAAATTTAAAATTTGAAATTCAAAATTTGAAATTTAAAATTTAAAATTTAAATTTTGAAATTGATATATTTAGATATACTTGATCCAAGTAGCAAGTAGTCTAATTGGGTTGGTTGCTATGGTCATCCAGTCATAGGAGAAAAGTAGGGTTTAAAGGCCCTCTCCTCCCATTCGATGGGGTTCTCCTATGACGGTAGGGGTGCCGATGCGATTATATCCCATGCAGATGAAGCAGTGAAAGGACTTAATTGTAAAGGTTCAATTATAAAATTTATCATGAATGTGTTAGATTAGATCTAAAGGAATATTCATGATTTATTTTGATTGAGTTATTTTCTGTTATGTAATTAGCAATAGGATTGCTGTTTATGAAATATGCTGATTTGTTTGTGAAATGAGTCAACACATTTGGTGAACAGAAAATAAAAGCTTTCAAATTTGAAAAATTATTTTTGAAATACCAAACCCTGACCCATCAGCCCAAATACTTAATTAAAAGAATTAAGTATTGTCTAGTTGGTCTAAAATTGTGAATTAAGACCTAAGACAATTGCATAAACTTGTGGGTCAATGGGTTAGATGGATTAGGTCCATAATTGGGTTAGACCTAAGGTTAGCTTAAAGAAATAGACTAAATTAGAGTAATTGGTCAAATCTAATCAAAAGTTAAATTAGATTAGGTCAAGAACACTCTAGACTCAACTCCAATAGTTATAGTTGAATGGGTCCATGTCTTTACTAGACCAAGATGGACTTAATTCATTGCTACGTGGTGGAACCCTATTTACTAAGTTGATCAAATTAAAACTAATGAACTGATTGGTGTCTAAGGTAAGTTCGACAGTTTGACCAGTGGTTTTTAAGTGGGAGCTACTCGCATTGATTGATCTCTGATGAGTTAATGGCATATCCTCACCACTGATCTCACTTACCTGGCCAACCTGGTGAGTTAGGTTTTGATTAGATCACTTGGTGATTAGGACTCACCCATGTCATTAGGTAAATCAGTGTGACTGATTTAGGTGCTCCTAATGCCGGCTTTAATTAAATCCTTGTTAATCTGACTTAGTGAAGTCAGTGGGAGGATTGAAATTGGCTGGTTAATTTCTTCTCTTCTATCTTTAATAAAATCCTCAAAAGTTATTAGGTCCCTAAAAATGATTAAGTTATAGTGATAACTAAGTCATAGCCTCCCATTAAGTGAGTGATAATGAGTCTATTAGTTTAATAATCACTGGAGGCCCAAAGGCCTGGTACTTATTGACTAATAGACTTATCATTCATAATATGATAATTTGGTTGAGTCTTTCTGATGGTGTCAGGTTGGCCGGCCAAAGTCGGGTCTGATCATTTATTGGTCAGATTCACCAAATCAAGTCATGTTAATGGTTGGACCTAACCAGATCTTTTCAGTGGAGGCCAAAGCCTACTGATTAGGTTCTGGGGCAAAATCAATTACTAGAAGTTGTTTAGAGAAAAACTGGTTATGAACCTACCTATAGATGCACATGGGTTGACCAACCAAAGTTGGGCTCGTGTGTGGTCTGTGTGGATTCTAATACCCACTAAGGAATTAAAGTAATTCTTCGAATTGGAGGTTGAGGCTACCAGTTCGTAAAAATACTGGGAGAAACTTTAGACTAAAATTCAAGTCTTTAGTATTAATAATTTATGTACTAATAAAGGTCTGGTTTTCTTTTATGTAGCCATGGCACTACCCTATCGCTCCGATCATTATTAGATAATGATAAGCTCATGGGACCTAATTTCGATAGCTAGTATCAAAATTGAAAATCGTCCTTGAGCATGAGCGGATCCTTTATGTAGTAATGGAACCGACACCTGAGGAGCCAGCTCCGAACGCTAGAGGGACGGTCCGAGATACTTACCAGAAGTGGCTCAACGACGCACCACCATTCGGTGCATAATGCTGGCGGCAATGAATGATGAGTTCAGCCGTAGGTTCGAGAACGCCAGCTGCAGGAGATGCTTCAAATGTTGAATGACTCTTTTGGCAGCCTGACGACGTTGAAAGGCACAAAACTAGTTGTGCCATTTTCAATGCTCGGATGAGGGATGGGGCTCAGTCACTGATCATGTACTGTTCATGATCGAAATGATTGAGCACCTAAGTAAACTGGGCTTTCCCTTGCACGAGTAGCTCGGTAAGGATGCGATCCTTAATTCTTTGCCCAAGTCCTTCCTCTCCTTCCTTACTCATTTTCGGATGACAAAATCTATAGTGAACTACCATGGTTTGTTGGGGTTGCTGCAGAACTTTGAGAAGGACCACCAGCTCCATAAGGAGTCGGGGAATATTGTGGGAGGGTCTTCTTCTGGTCGTCGACCCTTTAAGAAAGGGAAGAAGAACAAGAAGAAGAAGAATAAGAAGTGCAACCGCATGCAGAGATGTCTGCACAGGGTCAGACCAAGAAGCACAAGTCCGATCAGAGCCAGCAGAGTGCTTCTTTTGTAAGAAACAACGGCACTGGAAGAGGAACTGTCCTCTATACATTGCCTCCCTGGACCCGAACAGGCTGAAGAAGAAGCAAGGTAATTATATGATAACACCTTGCAACTTTTTCATTTGTGATACTACTGCCTGGGTATTGGATATCGGAAGCCCTTATCATATCTGTAATTTGATGCAGGGTCTGCAGGTCAGTAGGAGATTTGATGAAGGCGAGAAGTTCCTGAACGTTGAGATGGAAGCAAAGTTCAGTTCTAGCTTTAGGAATCATGAACCTTGTAATCAACTCTCGTAATGTAATTCTGAGTGAATGTCACTATTGTCCAAGTTTTTTATTACATATTATTTCTGTAGGCCTTTTGGCCATGTATAGTTATGAATTTTTAATAAAAAAAATATTTGCAATATCATTTTGAATGGTGTTACAATGTTTGTTGGACAACTAAATAATCGACTTTACTTACTATCACAGCTTGTTAATATGGTTCAAACCTCGATAAACGCCCTAGAATGGATAATATGTCAGAAGTCTACCTTTGGCACTGTAGGCTAGTTCATATCAATAAGAACAGGATAAACAGGTTGGCTCAAGAAGAATTCTTGAAGTTGGTGATTGTGAATCACTTCCAACCTGTGAGTCCTGTCTTCTTGGGAAGATGACCAAATCACCTTTTACTAAAAAAGTGAGCGAGCCGGTAAACTCTTGGGTCTGATATATTCTGATGTATGTGGACCCATAAGTTCAAGTACAAGAGGTGGATATTTCTACTTCATAACCTTCACAGACGACCTATTGAGGTATGGGTATGTCTACTTAATGATGCATAAGTTGGAGTCGTTTGAAATGTTCAAACTATTCCGAAATGAGGTAGAAAAATAAACTAAAAAATATATTAAAACTCTTCGATCTGATCGAGGAGGTGAATATCTTTCCAATGAATTTCTGACATATCTTAGGGAGAATGAGATTCTCTCTCAGTGGACTCCTCCTGGAACACCACAGCATAATGGTGTGTCTGAAAGGAGGAATCGGATCTTATTGGACATGGTCGATCAATGATGGGGTTTGCTGGTCTGTCGATCTCCTCTGGGGATATGCGCTCGAATCGGCTTGTTACCTTCTAAATAGGGTTCGAATAAGTCTGTAACCAAAACATCTTATGAGATATGGATAGGACGTAAGCCAGTACTCTCACACCTTAGGGTTTGGGGGTGTCCGACTTATGTTAAACGTTTAATTACAGACAAGCTTGGACCTAGGTCTGACAAGTGTTATTTCATAGGGTACCCAAAAGAGACCAAAGATATTATTTCTACCTAGCTGATGAGCATAAGGTGTTTGTCAGCCTTAAGGCAATCTTTTTGGAAAAGGAGTTCCTTGGTGAAGGGACTGTTGCCTCTAAGGTTGAACTTGAGGAAGTTCGGCAGGTGAAAAAATCGACACAAGTTACTGAACCTGAACCAGATTTGGTTAGATCAGATCCGGAGCCCATTGTTCTTGCACCCTTAAGGTGGTCTAGTAGAGTATCACGTCAATCGGACAGATACTATGATTTCTTGGTCCGGGACGGCGATCCTATCGAACTTGATGAAAACGATGAGGATCCGATCACCTACATAGATGCAATGCAGAGACCTGACTCTGAAAAATGGCTAGAGGCCATGAAATCTGAAATGGAGTCCATGAAGGTTAACGATGTGTGGACATTGGTTGACCCACCTGAAGGAGTAAAACCATAGGGTGTAAGTGGGTCTTCAAGAGGAAGAGGGGCGCAGACGGAAAGGTGGAAACCTATAAAGCCCATCTGGTTGCCAAGGAATATCGTCAATGTTATGGTATAGACTATGAGAGATATTTTCTCCTATGGCAATGCTCAAATCCATTCAGATTATGCTTGCGATAGCTGTCCATCTGACCTATGAAATCTGGCAGATGGATGTGAAGACAGCTTTTCTAAACAGAGAGCTGGACGAAGAAGTGTATATGATACAACCTGAAGGGTTCACATCCACAGATGAGTCTAAGGTGTGCAGGCTACAGAGGTCCATTTATGGACTTAAGCAGGCATCCCAGAGTTGGAACATACGTTTTGATAAGACGATCAAAATGTATGGCTTCGTTAAGAACGGAGAAGAGCCCTGCATTTATAAGTGGGCTAATGGTTCAGTAATGGTATTTCTTGTATTGTATGTGGATGATATTCTCTTAATTGGAAATGTTGTCCCTGCATTATAAGAAATAAAGATTTGACTGTCGTCACAGTTCTCCATGAAAGATCTGGGAGAAGCTTCCTACATCCTAAGGATGAGGATCTATAGGGATAGATCTAAAAGGTTGCTTGGCTTTTCCCAGTCCACGTATATTGATACTATGCTGAAGAGGTTCAGCATGGAGAATTTCAAGAAAGGCTATCTACCGATAGGCCATGAAATTTCTCTCTCAGAGAGGGATTGTCCGACAACACCTCAAGAGAGATAGCGTATGGGTAGATTCCATATGCTTCGACAGTGGGATCTATCATGTACGCCATGACATGCACATAATCAAATGTGGCATTCTCACTAGGGGTAGTGAGTAGATACCAATCTGATCCAGGGAAAATCACTGGAAAGTTGTTAAAATTATCCTGAAGTATTTAAGAAATACTAAGACCAGTGGCTTGTTTATGGTGAATCAGACTTGAGACTTATAGGGTTTACAGATTCTAGTTTTCTGTCTGATCATGATGACAGCAAGAGTGTGTCAGAATTTATTTTTATCCTTAATGGTGGGGCTGTCTACTGGAAGAGTTCCAAGCAGCACACTGTGGCTGATTCAGTTTGCGAAGCAGAGTATGTCACTGCATCAGATGCTGCCAAAGAAGTAGTGTGGCTGAAAAATTCATCATCGAGCTCGGAGTAGCACCCTCTCTTGTTGGTCCAGTTTGCTCTATTGTGACAGCTCTGGAGCCATTGCTCAGGTGAAGGAATCGAAGGCACACCAGCGGACGAAACATATTCTGGCCGCTACCATCTTATCCGAAAAATCGTGGATAGAGGTGACGTCGACCTTCAGAAGATTGACGGAAAGGAGAACCTGGCCAACCCATTCACTAAAGCCATTACGGTGAAGGAGTTCGACGACTTCAAGTCGAAGATGGGTGTTAGATACTGCATCGATTGGCTTTAGGTCAAGTGGGAGATTGTTGGGAATAGTATCCCAAAGCCAATCGTCAGCTTGTTGACGGTTGTGCTCTTTTCGATATTAGTATATGCATTATAAATAAATAAAAATTATTTTGTATTTTTATCATAAATTGTTTCATCTTCTAATGAACTCCTGTGTTGTGGTGAAGTCCTTAGGACTATTTAGACTCGACAAAGGAGGATTTGTCGTTTAGTCCTTAAACCTGTTTGCGACCAAATGATACATTGTTACCAAGGACAACAATGTTTATCAAGCATAGGTCGTTGTGTGCCATATGGGTTAGTTGTCCTCTTAATCAAAGAGTGTGGAGACACTGGTATGGCATACAGGTGAGATATAAGGGTACATCTACACTGAACGTGACTGACTTCGAAGCTTTTTCTGCTGTCAAGATTTGCTCCGATAGGATATGGATATAACTGTCCCTCCAACCTGAGACTGCCATGGTGACTTGCAAGCAACTCATGCACTTAGGCACTGGACTACCTGAATTTTTAATTCAGTGATGGAAGGCTGCTGGGTGTAGTCAAGTACTTGACTTGTCGGTGCGTGTGTCAAGATGGGATTGACCACTTCAGTTCAGGAGCTGTTACAGTCATGTTTCAATTTAGCAAAACTTTGGCCAGGGTAGTCCTAGTGAGGAGTCACAGGACTGTTTGAGTTGAGCATGATTCAGATGATCTGATTAGGGTTGACAGTTTAACCCTGAGTCATCCTATACACAGGGGTCAAAAGGGATGAATTATACAGTAACCATATTCGCGTAGGTTCTGAATATTGCGATTGCGACTATTCGACCTATCTGGATGTCGGGTACCATTGCTAGATGATCACTTCGATTAGTACAGGAATTGATTTCTGTGCTACCAGCTTAGGTTCGAACCTCCGAGGTCGCACACATTAGAGGTTCCTATCTGATCTGATGGCTGGTGAAGAGTCCCACTGGACTGGAACTCTTCGACCAAGAGTCCTAATACTTGGAGACTCTGAGTCCTACATGTTTGGGACTCTGTGATCGAGAATCAGGATTCTCTGATCATGAGTTCCACACATTTTGGATACCGGGGTCAAAAGTCCCACTGGTTTGGGACTCTTCGATCAAGGTTTCATATCGATGGATTTTGATGCCCGATTGCCCATTGGATTTGGACTCAGTATTTATGAGAGATTTAATTATAATTTGATTACTAATTAACTCAATTTGTTTGAATAATTATTTTTGGATCAAGTCCAATTGAATTGGATTCAGTTGGGTTTGACCCGATTAGGTTAAGAGTTTACCTAATCGCCGAGGTGGTTTGGTCCCTGATCTGATCAAGGGTTGGACTTAGTCAATTTTGATTTGATTAGAATTTTATTGTGCCTAATTAAGTCTAATTGTATTAGATTTAATTTAGTCTAATTGTGCCTAACCTATTTTGATAAGGTTGGTTCAATTAGATTTGAAACCACCTTGACTCATCTCCCTGCGCCACCTCACCTCACCTGTGCCTATATGAATTCACGAGAAACAAGTTCTCATGAATTTTCTCCCACACAGAAGCCTTCCTATGCCCCTCCTTTGTGCGCCATTTTGAGTGGATAAAGATGGTTGGTTGGCCATTCAAATTCAAATGAAGTTTGAATTTGAATGGGCAACTAATCTCATGCGCCACCTTAACCTTTGTGCGCCACTTATTCTACACGAGAAAAAGTTTCTCGTGTATACTCTCCCTGCACAAAGAAGCCCATGCCCCTCCCTTCTCACACCTTAAGTGGATAAGGATAGGTTGGTTGGCATTTGAATTTAAATTCGATTTCAATTCAAGTGAGCAACCACCTAGCTTTATCCTCTCACATGGTAAAAATGCAGTAAAAATACAGTCTTGCACCTTTTTAAAAGGGATGAGAAGGTGGGGCATGCGTACATCTGATCTATGAGAGAAGGGTGGAGTGAGAAAAGCCTTGTGCATGAGAAAAGAAAAGAAAAGAAAAGAAAAGAATGATTTTGGGCACAGGGTTTTCTGTGTGTACCCTAGGGTTACTGCCTAGGGTTCGGAAGTGAGAAGGTAAGCTACGAGTGTCGTGAGCCCATCAAACTTTAGAGAGAGTTTCATCAACCTTGTTACTATCTCTGCTAATGATCCGAAGTGTCTGAGAAATTGACAGTCACCGATCGAAGGAGTTCGATCAGCATTGGCCGTCGAAAGGGTTCTGCAACGAACTAGCATTCGTGAGGAGCCGATCAGATCGGGAGCTTCGTGTGAATGATCCACAGAGGCCAGACATACTATGTGGCTGTATTGCGATGATCAAACTATCTTGATGATGATCAGACTGCAGCGATCGACTACCTGCACGAAGGTAATGTATTCGGAACACATAACAGTAAAATATTTATGTAGAAGTTTAAATTTCAAATTTAAATGCATGCTATATATATCATATTTAGATCTTTATGTAGGATTAATACATGTTAATTAATTAGATTAATTAATAATTTTTACTGTAAAATTATAATTTTAAAAAAATTTAAAATTATCATTTTATCCCTGTACTGAAATTCACTACACTATCATCCTAATAATAGCATATTATTTGATCATGAGCTAGTTTTAAGAACTAAACGATATATCCTTCTATATCGATTCAAATAGTCCTAAGGACTTCATCACAATATAGAAGTTTAATAAAGAAGACGTATAATTTATAATGAAAAAACTAAATAATATTTCATTAATAATTCACTCATATATATTTACATCAATGAGCTCAATCGTCAATAAGCTGACAATTGATTTTAGGATATAATTTTCAACAACTCCTACTTAGACTAAAGCCAATCGGTACAGTATCATATACCCATCTTTGATTTATGATCTTCAAACTTTTTGACATCGAGGGCTTTAGTAAATAGGTCGGTCAGGTTCTCCTTTCTATCGATCTTCTGAAGCTCTATATCACCTCGATTTATGATCTTCTGGATAAGGTGGTAGCAATACAGAATATACTTCGTATGCTGATGGGCCTTCGGTTCCTTGTCTGAGCAATGGCTCCAGTGTTGTCACAGTAGAGCAAAACTGGACCATCAATGGAGGGTGCCACTCTGAGCTCGCTGATGAATTTTCTCAACCATACAGCTTTCTTGGTAGCATCGAATGCCATGATGTACTTCACCTCGCATACTGAGTCAGCCATAGTGTACTGTTTGAAATTTTTTCAGCAGACAGCTCCATCGTTTAGGATAAAAATATATCTCGACATGCTTTTACTATCATCATGATCTAATTGAAAGCTAGAATTAGTGTATCCCATGAGTTTCAAGTCAGATTCTTTATAAATGAGCCATTGGTCCTTAGTATTTCATAAATATTTAAGGATGATTTTCACAACCTTCCAATAGTTCTAACCCAGATCAGATTTGTATCTACTCACTACCTTTAGTGAGTATGCCACATTCATCTTGTACATGTTATGGCGTACATTATAGAACCCATTGCCGAAGTATATGAAATTTTACTCATACTCTCTCTCTCTTGAGTGGCTGTCAGACAATCCTTCTTTGAGAGAAAAATTTTATGGCCTATCAAAAAATAGTCTTTCTTGAAATTCTCCATGCTAAACTATTTCAGCACGATATCTATGTACGTGGACTGGAGAGTCCAAACAGCCTCTTAGATCTATCTTTATAGATCTTTATTCTTAGGATATAGGCTGCTTCTCTCAGATCTTTCATGGAGAACTGTGATGACAACCATACTTTTATTTCTGTAATGCAGGATATCATTCTCGATTAAGAGAATATCATCTACATACAAAATAAGAAATACAACAATTGAACCATTGGCCCACTTGTATATACAGAGTTTTTCTGCGTTCTTAATGAAGCCATACATTCTGATTGTTTTATCAAAACACATGTTCTAACTCTGAGATGCTTGCTTCAATCCATAAATGGATCTCTGAAACTTGCACACCTTAGACTCATTTGTAGATATGAACCTCTCAGGTTGTATCATATACACCTCTTCGTCTAGCTCTCCATTTAGGAAAGTTGTCTTCACATCTATTCATCAGATTTTATAATTCAGATATGCTGCTATCGTAAGCATTATCTGAATGGACTTGAGCATTGTCATAGAAAAAAATATCTCATCATAGTCAGTACTATAATGCTGATGATATCTCTTGATAACCAGAAAGCTTTATAGGTCTCCACCTTTCCATCTGCACTCCTTTTTCTTTTGAAGATCACTTACATCCTATAGGTTTTATCCCTTTAGATGGATCAACAAGTGTCCAGACACTGTTGATCTTCATGGACTCTATTTTAGACTTCATGGCTTTAAGCCATTTCTCTGAGTCAACCTCTGCATCGTATCTATATAGGTGACCGAATCCTCATCATTTTCATCAAGTTCAACAGGATCACTATCTTGGACTAAGAAATCATAGTATCTGTCTGGCTGATGCAGTACTCTATCGGATCACTTAAGGATGCTTTTACATTGGGCTCCAAATTTTGATCTAATCAAATCCGATTTAGGTTCAGTTACTGATGTTGGTTCTTCTATCTATCAAATTTCATCAAGCTTGATATTTGAGGCACTAGTTCCTTCACTAAGAAACTTTTTTTAAAAAGTGTGCCTTACTATTGATGAACACCTTTTGTTCTTCAGCCTGATAAAGTAATACCCATTGGTCTCTTTCGAGTACTCTATGAATAAACATTTGTCAGACTTAGGTCCGAGCTTGTCTATTTTCAAATGCTTGATATAAGCGAGACATCTCCAGACCCTAAGATGTGAGAGGTCCGGCTTACATCCTGTCCACATCTAATATAGAGTTTTATTTACAGACTTGCTAGGAACCTTATTAAGTAACAAGTCGATTCTAATGTATATCCCCAAAAAGAGATTGACAAACTCACAAAGTCCATCATGGATCAAACCATATCCAATAAGATTTGATTTCTCCTTTTAGATACCCCATTATGTTGTGGTGTCTCAAGAGGGGTCCATTGAGAGAGAATTTCATTCTCCTTAAGATATGATAAAAACTCATCAGTAAGGTATTTTCTCTTTGATCTGATCAAAGAGTTTTAATACTCTTACCTATTTTTGAATATTTCAAATGACTCAGATTTATGCTTCATAAGATAGACGTATGCATACCTAGATAGGTCATCTGTGAACGTAATAAAGTAATAATATCCACCTCTAGCACTTATATTCATAGGTCCGCATACATCAGTATGTATTAAACCTAGAAGTTCACTGGCTCACTCATCTTTTCTAGTAAAAGATGATTTGGTCATCTTTCCAAGAAGATAAAACTCACAGATTGACATTGATTCACAATCACTTCAAAAATTTTCTCGTGTCAGCCAGTTTATCCTGTTCTTATTAATATGACCTAGCCTACAGTGCCAAAGATAGATATCAAACACATCATCTACTCTAGGATATTTACCGGATGTTACACTACATTAACAGACTGTGATAATATGTAAATTTTATTGTTCAATTATCCATTCATAATAGTAACACCATTCAAAATGATATTATAAATTTTTTTTATTAATATTTCATAACTATTTTTGATCAAAAGGTTTACAGAAATAATGTTCAATAAAAAATAGGACAAAAGTGACATTCATTAAGAATAACTACATTAGACTTGAATACAAGTTTGATAATTTCTATAGCTAGAACTGGAATCGATCTTCTATCTTTAATAATAAGGAATCTCTCGCCTTCTTCAAATTTTCTACTGACCTGCAGATCCTGTAATGAATTGCATATGTTAGTAGAGCTTCCAGTATATAATACGCAGATAGTAGAATCACAAATAGAGAAGTTACCAAGAGTTATCATATAAATACCTTGCCCAACAATAGCTTGCTTTTTCTTCTTATTTGGCTTGTTCAGATCTAAAAAGGTAATGTACTTAGGATAGTTTCTCTTTCAGTGCCCCTGCCTTTTGTAATAGAAGCATTCTGCCTGACTTTAATCAGCCATGGGCTTCTTGATCTGACTAGGCTGAGACATCCCGCATTTTGCACCTTCTTCTTCTTATTCTTCTTTTTTTTCTTAAAAGATCAACGCCAAGAAGAAGATCCTCCCACTAGGTTTACTGACTCCTTTTGGAGCTGGTGATCTTTTTCAAAGTTTTCAGCAACCCCAGCAAGCCATGGTAGTTCATTATAGGCTTTGTCATTCTGAAATGAGTAAGGAATGGGAGGTATGATTTGTGCAAAGAGTTTAAAATCACATCTTTTCCAAGCTGTTAATGCAAGAAAAACTCAAGCTTGCTCAAGTGTTCAATTAACTCGATCATGTATAGTACATGATCAGTAACTGACACCTCTTCCCTGATCTGGGTATTGAAGGTAGCATAATTGGTTTTGTGCCTCTCAACGTCATCAGGAGTACCAAAGGACTCGTTCAATATTTGAAGCATGTCCCCTAGTGAGCATTCTTAAACCTACGATGGAACTCGTTGCTCATCGCTACTAGCATGATGCAGCGCACAGTGGTTCAGTTGTTGAGCCACTTCTGATAAGTGTCTCGAACTGCATCACAAGCGTTTGGGGTTGGCTTCTTAGATATCGGATCTATCAGAATGTACAAGATCTGCTTGTGCTTTGAAACTATTTTTAACTTTTGATACCAGCTATCAAATTAGGTTCCGTTAGCTTATCGCTATCCAATAGCGATTAGAGCAATCAAGAAGTGACCATATCTAAAAGAAAAAAATAATATCTAATTAGTATATAAATTAATTAAGCCTAAAGATTTAGACTTTAGTCTAAAAGTTCTTTCATTATTTTATATGAATTGGTAGCCTCTATCTCTAATTCGAAAAATTATTTGTCCCTTAGCGGTACTAGAATCCACACAAACTGTATTTAGGTCCGAGTATGGCTCGACCCACCCTTATGCATCTATGGGTAGGTTCATAATTAATTATTTTTTAAATAATTTTTAGTATTTAATTTCACCCCAGACTATATTTCAGTAGTCTTTGGCTTCCACTAAAAGTGCTGGTCAAATCCAACCATTAACATGATAAAATTTAATGCATTAGACTAATGAATGACCAGGTCCAAGTATGGCTCGACTAACCTAACCACCTATTAGAAAGACACAACTAAATTATCATATTATGAATAATAATTTCAATAGTTGGATGAGTATCAGGCGTGTGGCACTATCCAATGATCATCTAGACTGTTGGACTCATTACCATCCAACTTAATGAGAGGCTATGATTTAGTTATCTCTATAACTATTTCATTTTATAGACCTAATAATTTAAAAAAATTGGTTAAATCATTTTAAGAGAATTAAAAAAATTGATCAGCTAATCATAATCCTCCCACTAACTTCAATAAGTCAGATCAAAGAAGACTAGATACAAGTCAGTTCAGGGGCATCTAAATTAATCATACTGATTCACCTATGTGACATGGATTAACTCGAGTTAATGAGTAGCCTAATTAAATATAGATAAATCACATTGGTCAGATAAGTGAGATCGATAGGAGGGATATGCCATTAACTCATCATAGACTCAATCTATGCGAGTAGCTCCCAATTAATGACCATCAATCAAGACTGTCAAACTTACCTTAGACACCAATTGGTTTATCTATTTCAATTTGGTCTACCTAAAGACTCGAGCTCGACCACCGAGCTAGATCGAGGTCCATCTTAGTCTAATCAAAGACATAGACTTTGACCAACTATAACTATTGAGAATTGATCAAGAGAAGAATTGACCCAATCAAAATTAAAAATTAATTAGATTTGATCACTTACTTAACATAGTCCATTATCTATGTGACTTCAAGCCCTAGGTCTAACCTAGTTAAATGGACCTGACTTGAGCTAACCCTTAAATCCATGATTTATGAAAATGACCTTAGATCTTTGATTCTTAAATTCAGATTACTTAATTCTCAATTAAGTTTAGGACTGACATGGGTTGGGGTTCGGTATTTGAAAATGATTTTAATTTTGTAAAATATTTTATAAATTTTTATGCAATCAATAGTAAATTAATTTCAGATCTAACATATAATATATTAGATCTAAAATAAATTTTTATACTTCTTTCATTATTCATCTTCAAGAAAAAAAATTACGTAGCACTGCTACATACCATAGGAGAATCTCATCGAATGGGAGGAGAGGGCTATGAAACCTACTTTCTCCTGTGACGGACGGCTATGGCAATCTACCCAATCCAACTACAATACTACTCAAAATTAAAACTAATTATTTAGATCTAATCTAAATAACTAAAATTTATATTTTATAAAGATACACGCAGAATATACATGTCATAAAAAATGCGGCTCTGATGCCACTGATGGAAAATCACAGGGATTTCATGCATGTATTTTTTAATTTTACAGTAGAATAAATTTAGATTAAATATTTTAATTTATAATGCAAGCACATGATCTAATCATAAAGTATCCTACCTATGGATCTACAGCATGTATATGTGTATGTAAAAAATTTAAACAATAAAATCTGGATGATGTGCTTAAAAACTAGTAAAGTAGTAGATCTAATCTACTACTTCTAGAGATCTGAACCCAATATCTGAGCATGGATAGTCAAATATCGTGATCATAAATATGGATCTAGAGGTTTTTACTGGTTGCTCATAGCCACACAGCATGTTCGATCTCTACGAATTGTCCACACAAAGCCCTAATACCGATTTGCTATCTCTAGGAGTGCTAACTCCCGAAAGCCGCCCCTGATAGCTGATCTGATGGGATCTTCTTCTCCCATCACCTCGAATCCTTTGAGATTAAAGATGGATTGACAGAAGTCACTGGAGAATGGAGGAATAGCAGAGAATTACCTATATCTAATTTGGATCTCCCTCTCTCAAATACCATTCAGCACAAAGGCTGAACACTCACCAAAGAAGAGACGATTCTCTTCTAATCACACACCAAAGAGATGGCAACCCACTCTAGATCCTCATGCCCCCTAATAAGGTTCAGCTCCTCTTTCTTTCATATGTCTCATCGTGAAAAAATCAGAGTCTCAATGCATAAAAATTAACTCCTTTTATGGTTGTCGATCAAGGATGATGTGATAGAATAAGTGTCCATTCAAGTTTGAATTCGAATCTCATTTGAACTCAAACCAAACCGACCTTATTCTCATCCATTCTTTGATAAAAGAAGTGCTGAACATGAGCATATGGCATAAAAAAATATCAAGAGCTTCTCCTTTTGTCACACAAAATGAACTCATCAAAAGTGGACGGCGGGTGGAAGGATTAGGATGAGGTTTTAATCAAATTCAAAACTCTTTTTAAATTTAAATCAAAACCAATCACCACCTATCCAAGTGCATGACAAAGTTGAGTATTTGTTGGAGAAATCTCATGCACAAACTAGCTTTGTGTAATGAGGAACGATGTGGAGAAGGGAAGGTGGCGTAAGGGACTTCAAACATTCAAATTTTGAATTCAATCTTAAATTCGAAATTCAAGTTGATTTTAAATTCAAACTAAGTTTGTTATAATCAAACTCTTTCTGATTAGAAGTGAATGGACCCAATCTAATTTGATCCAAACTCAATTAGAAATTAATTGGGTTTAAGTCCTGATCAAATTAGGGCTTAATCTCTCTTAGTGATTAGGTCATCCTATAACTCAATTGTATTTGACCTAATTGAATCCAATTCAATTAGACTTAATTTAGACTTTAATACTCAATCAAATTAAGTTAATCAGTAATCTAATTACTGACTAATCCTCCTAAATATCATGATGCTTAGTGAATTAATTTACTGTAACTATTGCTCAGGATTAATCATCAATCATATTGACGATTTTACCCTCAGATGATTCTCAATCATCGATTAGCCATATGATCGAGGAGGTACTTTTTATGTGTGTGACCTCATAGGTTTGAATCTAAGTCAGTAGCATAGAAATAAATTTTTATATTAATCAAAATGACCATCTAGCAATGGTACCTGATGTCCAGATAGGTCGAATATGTGCGAAGTAATATTCAAGAACCTAATAGACTATGGTTATCATATAATTCATCTCTTTGACCCTTGATGCTCAGGATGACTTCAGAGTTTACTATCAACTCTCGATCAGTGCATCCTTATATGTGTCTCAATCCAATTAATCCTGTGACTTCTCACAAGGACCACCTAGGTCAAGATTTTTTTAAATTGAAATACATTAAGGTATACTCTCTAATGACTTGGAGTGGTCAATCTTATCTCAACTCACACACCGACTTCACAAGTACTTGACTGTGCCAAAAAAATTTTCGATCCTAAATTAAAAATTTAGATAGTCCAGCATCAAACTACAGCAAGTTGCTTGTAACTCATCATGGTGATCTTAGATCGGAGAGACACTTTTACCCATATCCCTTCGAAAGAGTACTCCGAAGTTAGTCACATTTAGTGAGATATACTCTTACGTCTTACTTGTATGTCATGCCAGTGTCTTCACACTCTTTGGTTAAAAAGATAACCAATATACATGGCATACAACAACCTATACTTGATATAGCTATCATCCTAATAATAGCATATATTTGGTCGTGAACTAGTTTTAAAGACTAAATGATATATCTTCCTATATCGATTCAAATAATCCTAAGGACTTCATCACAACATAGGAGTTCAATGAAGAAGATGTACAATTTGCGATGAAAAAGCCAAATAATATTTTATTAATAATTAACTCATATACATTTACATCAATGAGCTCAATCATCAATAGGCAGACGATTGATTTTGGGATACAATTTCCAACATCCACACTATTTATTCTTGCATAAGGATTCATTTCCCCATGTGAGAAGGTGGAGATCCAAGAGTTGGTTTTTTTTTTTTTTTTTTTAAGATTCATTTCCCATGTGAGAAGGTGGAGATCCAAGAGTTGGTGCCCCTTGGGAGTCCTATGCACCTCTTCATTTTCTATTTATAGAGAATGCCCCTTATGGATTTTGTAGCAAATATTCTGACATTTGGACGTGGGATAAGTGAGGATTAAGTAAAAAAATTTTGAAAAAAATTAAGAAAAAAAAGAGGAAAAAATAGAAAGAGAGAGAAGAAGAGAGAAAAAGACAAGTGATAAGTCGTATATTTTTACATTTACTTTAGATATTTTTGACACTTAATGGTGCTAACATCTTCTAAAAAGATCTAATTTCATAAATAAATTAGATTTTTTTATAAAAATAAATAATTTTAAAAAATATCAAATTAGAATAAATTTATGAAAAATAGATGTCATGCTAATTGAGTAATTTAAACATCAAAATAATTGAAGAATTAATGAACAATTTAATTCATATTTTTTTTATTTTTCAGGCATAAAATCTATTTTAAATAATCTTTGGTGCATGATGGACTGACCGCTCGATCCATAAAGTCAGGGGTGCGGTCCATAGAAATTCACATGGTCCACGATGCAATCCATGGGCGGACAGATATTTTTTGTGCAATCGGACAGTTGAAATCGCACCAAACACGCAATCGAACGACGAGGATGTGCTTTCCCATATGCTTCGATGGTGGCCCACTCCTTTGCACGATCCAACAGCTGGCAACAATTCTTAAGAGAGATCCAATGGTCTGTGTTGATTGCCGACTGAGAACTAAACCAGAAGAGACTCCTGTGTGCCATCCAATGGTCCAAAACCAATCTAAAGCCCGATCTGATGGTCAGCATTCTTTCCGACTATGAGTAGGAGATCCTATGCACCATCCAACTGCCCAAATTCAATCTGATGAAGGATCTAATAGTTGACATCAAATTTGATCAAGATAAGGCTTTGGGCGGTGATCTTTTGATGTGATCTTGTGCATCCAAATATGATCCAACGGCCAGAATCAAGGGACGCAGATCGAACATGATTTTGAGGGCTTTTAGGACTCCGTTTGCTATAAAAAAATTAAATTCACCTATAAATAAGGGGGTCCAGGAATAAGAGAAAAAGCAGAGAAAAATAGTAAAAAAATAAGAAAAAAATAAAAAAATTAGAGAGATTTAGGGATCCAAGGAGAAGAAGGAGAGAAGTCGGTACACTCTACGAAGTACGTAAGAAGAAAAAAAGGTCATCAACCATCTTCTCGAAGAGACTGCACCGATCAACTTCAGATTCTTATTACAGTTTGATTTTAGTTCATTGTTCTTTTAAATTTCTTGTAACTGAATTTCAACTTTCAATTAATGTAAAATTTATTTTATTATTTTTTCTATCTTTTATTTTTATTGCAAGTAGATGCTAAGATCTAGTTAGTACATTTTAGTACTAATTTATTTTTATATTTTTTAAATTTTTATTATTTATTTTTATTACAAGTAGAAGCTAGATCTAAATAGTAGATTCTAGTATCTGATTTATTTTTCATGCTTTTACTTTCTATTTTTTGACTTAAATTACTTTCATCAAAATTTTATTTTTTATTTATAAAATTAATGATTTCATATCAAAGTATTATCTTCTCTGTGGATTTGATCTGACTCGCTACTCTTTACGTATTTTTAATTTTTATTGAAGTCAGATTTAATTTGATAATCATGATGTCTCAACGATAACATTATGAGCCTATCAATTTTTGCCATCATTGTTGAGGAAGGTACCAATTTTAATATTTGATTTCTTTAATTTTTTTATAAATATGATTTACTAATTTTTTTAATTTTTTTATCTTTTTATAAAAAAAAGAGAGAAGAAAAGAAGGATGAAACGCTTCAAGTTGGTGAGATCAATCCTAACCCTAATCCTAAACTGCTTTCTTTCTTTTTTTAGTATTAATTACTATTTTTTTTAAATTAACATAAAATTCACCCATATAAATCGAATAACAATGCATGACAAGACTAGAAACTTAATTATTTAGAAATATTCATCATCTTAGATTTACTTTTGGTGATAGCTGGAGACAAGGTAAGCTTTCAAGTTTGATTAATTACATGCATATAATTTAGTTACATAGAATTCCTTATTTGAAATTGGTTGTGCATATTCATCTTAAATCAACTTAAGGGCAACACCCATTAACAAGATAAGGTGGAGATTTTATCACCCTTTCTTAGCTCAAAAACTACCAACCAGTATCCCATGTTAACCTAAGCCTAATTAAAATTAAGTAGACGTTGACCCTTAGAATCAATTGAGTTCAGTTTGAGTATTGTAGTGAAGTCAAGTGCAAAGTAAGTTTGAACTCACCCCTAAAACTAGTGTCTAAGGCAAGAGGTTACAAAGGCTAAGTCTAAGTAGACTCCTGATTATTTAATTAGTTTCATTAGCTTATCTGGCTAATCTAATTGATGTCTAAGGCAAGCAACAGGGGGATCCCCACGACCCCACATCTTATCTGGCTAGTTAAAAGAAGTGAGAATAGACCCAACTTGCATCTAGGCTAAGCCACTCTACATCAAACTATTAGGTCTAAGAAACCTATAGGTATCTAGGTTTAATTATTTGCTAAATAGATTACAATTAATACTTAACCACAACTAATTCTTTTCATCTATCGTCTCTAAGACTACGGATTTCTTAAGGTTCTCACCTTTAGAACTTCTTTCTTCCTCTTCTCTTTCCTTTCTTCCTCTTTTTTTTTTAAAAAAAATTGAACCATGCACATTAGGGTTGGCACTAGTATATGCATGATAGGAGATCTCTTTACCCTGACCTAGTTGAATCTAATCCTGAAATTGAATGGCCGATTCACGTTAAACCTAAAAATCGAATGACTGAAAATCCTAGAGAACCACCTAGGCAGATGAAGAAATATTTTATTCTTTCCACCTATAACCCATCGACTTGTATCTACTTACCTGATATCTCTGCAAGCCATTATGAGATCAAGTTGATCACAATCCAGATGCTCTCATCTTTATACAGAAACACCAATGAAGATCCTTACAAGCATCTAGATGAGTTCTTAGAAATCTGTTCTACGATGAAGATTCAAAATTTTACTGATGATGAACTTAAACTGACTCTATTTTTCTTCTCACTTAAGGACAAAGCCAAGTACTGGCTTGGCACAATAGGGAGATCAATCCAAACTTGGGTTGAAATGCAGCACGAGTTTCTTAAGAAATTCTATCCCATAAGTCAAACCAACATCATGAGGTGAGCCATCATTGGATTTGCTCAACTTCCAGAGGAACAAATTCACGAGTCATAGGAGAGACTTAAGGAACTTCTTAAAAAATACCCACACCATGGTCTATCTAAGTGGCAAACTGTTTAAGCTTTCTATGAGGGTTTAGGTGACTAGTATAGATAGATGGTAGATATATCTTATGGAGGTGCATTCATAAGTAAGAGTGAGGATGAAGCCAATATTTTATTTAAAATTTTGAGTAAAAATTCAATCAACTATGCTTCATTATCTTATGAAAGATCGATCCCTCACTAAAAGTGGATAGAAATTTTTAAGATTAAATAAACAAACTCTAGTTCTAAGGCTGACTTGAACTTAATAGCTCAAAAGTTAGATAAAGTCGATCTTTTTGTCTAGAAGTTAGATCAATTCCTAACCCTAGGTCAACAATCTTCTACGCAATACACACCACCTTTCAATTATCAAGAGAATTGTTCTATTTGTGTTAGCCCAGCCCATCATGTGAGTAAATATTCCACAACTGCACAATTTTCATCTTTCATCCAAGAACAAGTTTAAGCTGTCTGATAGCTCATGATGTTGTCATTAGGACATCATGATTATCAAATTAAATTTGACTTCAATAAAAATTAAAAATACATAGAGAGCAGTGAGTCGGATCAAATCCACAGAGAAGGCAATACTTTGATTTAAAATTTTTAATTTTATAAAAAAATAAAATTTTAAAAAAAGTAATTTAAGTCAGAAAATAGAAATTAAAAATATAAAAAATAAATTTGATACTAAGATCTACTATTTAGATCCTAGTTTCTGCTTGCAATAAAAATAAATAATAAAAATTTAAAGTGTATAAAAATAAATTAGTACTAAGATCTACTAACTAGATCTTAGCATCTACTTGTAATAAAAATAAATGATAAAAATTTAAAGTGCAAAAAATAAATTTTATATTAATTAGAATTAAAATTTAATTATAAAAAAATTAAAAAAATAATAAAATAAAATTATAACAAGGATCTGAAGTTGATTGGTGTAGCCTCTTTAGAAAGATGATTAATGACCTCTTCTTCTTCCTTCGTACTCCGTGGAGCGAACTAGCTTTTCTTCTTCTTCTCTTTTGATCCTTAAACTTCTTTAATTTTTTTTTAAATTTTTTTTACTAATTTTTTTTTCTCTTATTCCTGGAACCTTATTTATAGGTGAATTTTTTATTTTTTTTGGTAGCAAAAGGAGTCCTAAAATCCTTCAAAATCATGTTAAACCTGTGTCATCATTTTCTGACCATTGGATATTATTTGGACCGCCCAGATCGCATAAAAAATCATCGTTTAAATTCGCATCAATGTTGGGATCAATTATGGATGTTGGATCGTGCATTTGATTTGTTTTTGACCGTTGATCAGTGCACTATTTCTCCTATTATCAGTCGGGAAGAACACCAGCCATTGGATCAAGCTTTAGATTAGTTTTCAACCATCAGATGGAGCAAAGAATCCTTCATCTGATTAGTTCTCAACCGTCAATGAATATGAACCATTGGATCTTGCTCAAAATTAATTTGGACCATCGGATCACATGTTTGAAGTGGGCCACCACCACTGGATATGGGATAACACATCCTCAACTGCCCGATCTCATGCTTGGATTGATCTCCACCATCTGATCGTGCAAAAATCTTTTCATCCACCATGAGCCACATCATAGACCGCAAACTGTTGTTGTGGACCACACCCCTAATTCTTGGACCGAGCGGTCGATCCATCGTGCACCGAAGGCTACTTTAAATTGATTTTTTGGATATTTTGGCTTGATTTTACTCTGATTTTTTGTCTGAAAAATATGAAAAAATATGAATTAATTTTTTTATTAATTCTTTATTATTTTGATACTTAAATTACTCAATTAGCTTGACATCTATTTTTCATAAATATACTCTAATTTTATATTTTTTTAAAATTATTTATTTTTATAAAAAAAATCTAATTTATTTATGAAATTAGATTTTTTGAAAGATGTTAGCACCATAAATTATCAAAAATATCTAAAATAAATATAAAAATATATGACTTATCACACTCTCCAACTTGAACTTTACTCATTTTCGAGTAAAGAAAGAATTTAAAGTTAAGTATCGTTTAACTTAGAGTTTTGAATTTTACTAGATAATTTTTAAAAAAAAGCCACTAATGTTCAGTAGAGCATGAGTGAGGTATGTCATTGGGGTATTAATACTAATCAATGTGAGAGTTAAGCTAAGAATACTAAATATTTTTTGAACTTTTTCTAAATTATCCCTATCTTTATCACCAAATCATTAATCTTCCTATGGACAAGTATATTGTTACTTCCGCCCTTCATTTAATGGATTTTTTTTAATATTGTACTGCTATTAAGTGGCTTAAACCCTTAAGCTTTCTGTTTGACCCATGTAATGAGTTTTCAGCCAATGACTCTTGAACCAGATGGCTTTAGGGCATCAGGTATAGAATATCCCTCGTACTTACTCAAATTAGGTAGGCTATGAGTTAAAACTAGCTTTATAATAAGGCTTCTTTGCCCTTCATATCTTTTGACATGAAACTCAATACTTACTTAGGCAAATAGGTCTATTACTCAGTATGAAGTACTTAAAAAAATTTTTTCTTTTTTTTATATAAAAAAATATATAGTTATCCTACACAAGTCCATAGAAAGTAAACTCTTCTTTGATGCTGATAAAAAAATTTAGAAATACTCAAAGAAAACTGTTTAAATTCTAAACTTAACTATTTATTGGATTTTCTTAATACTTGATCCCTCAATATCTCACAAACTCTCTAGTCTATACATCAATTTTTTTAAAAAATACTTAGTTTAACTCGATTCTTAGGTGTAATTAGATGTTTAAATGCTAAATACTAACTTACTTGAGGATTTAATTTTTTTTATTATTCTCTTCCCTAACTTAATAGACATTATCCTCAATAGAATAAGAAAAATAAAGGGTGCATACAAAGAGAAAGAAAAGGAGAGATATTATCTGATTCAGAAGTCTTTTCAAAATTGATTCTCTTTCCAACTTAGCCAATATGGTCTTCAAATCTCTACAAAAGATATAAAGCAAGACTTGATTAACCTAAACAAAATACAAAAGATATCAAAAAGTAAAAGTTAGGTTGTCTCCCAAAAAGTACTAAATTTATCATCTTTAGTCAGACCATATCGATTCTCTCACCTATCTCATTTCAAATATTGAATTGATAAATTTTAATGATTTTAGATTGTCAATCTCAAGAAGATGGTCTACGATAAATTTTAATATTTTATTATCAATCTTCAAAAAGTATATATTTCTATTCTTAATTTTAGGAAGATAATTCACAAACCCATTTATAGACCCTTGTTTGTTGAGAATTTTTCCTATTTGTCCTTCTAAAATACTCATGAATTAAGTTTTTGGGTTAGGAGTTGAGTTCGATGCAATGGGTACTGAAAGGGTGTCACTTGATTCTAAATATGCATACTCAGGTGTGACCAAAGGTGATTTCAGTTCTGGAGGAGGTGATGATTTTAGAGAGAAAGAACTAACTTCTAGGGTTGAAGAAAATGAGACTCTTGATTTATATGTCTCGATTAACTCATCTACTCTCTTCTTTCATTTATCTTTCTCACTCAAATTAGAATCAGCATCAGTACCAATTTCGAGCTTAGGTTTTTCTATGCAATTAGTCTTAATACTAACCTCATTTTCTAAGTTCACATTTTGGCTAGCATCAGTACTAGCCTTACTCACCTAGTCTTAGTATGGGTCCTTAAGAATCCTATTATTTTTAAGCTCAGAGATTACTTTGTCATTTTCAAATTGAAGATTCTTTGGTGGGACATTGGATTGATGATTAGGTCCAGGTGGTTGGTAGGTGGGTGGGTTATTTTTAAAATTCGATATTGGTTGGCTCAGTAATTGACCTAGTTCTCTCCTCATAGAAAACTCAGCAAACTAACCTATTTATGCTTCTAGCCTAGTGATGGATTACTGTTGGGTCATAATCATGTGTTAAAGTTGGCTAAACCTATTGTAGGCTAGAGGAGTATGTTGAGGAGGTGGGTATAAAGACTGATTGTAATAGGATGGCAGGATAGGCTGACTAGGCTGACCTCTGTTATACGTATAATCTTGGTATTAGAGCCTATTTTGAAAGTTTTGCACAGGAGAAATTTGGATCTGAGCCTGAGCCTGTTGAGGTCTCCAAGAAAAATTAGGGTGGTTCCTCCAACCTAGATTATATATATTTGAGAATGGGTCATTGACAGGCTTGGAGTAACCTCGAGCAGTTTGAAATTATTCTTGAATGAAAGGTGAAAATGGTGCAGCCATGGGATATTTACTCACATGATGGTCTGGGCTAGCATAGATAGAACAGATCTCCTGATAATTGAGAGGTGGTGTGTATTGCACAGGAGATTGTTGACCTAGGACTAAGAATTTATCTATAAGAAGATCGATTTTATCTAATTTTGGGCTATTAGGTTCAAATCGGCCTTAGGACTGAGTCAGAATATTTGATCACATAGAATGATGGAAATATCAATAGGTTATAGGTGGAAGGAATAAAATATTTCTTCATCTGCCTAGGTGGTTCTTCAGGATTTTCAGCCATTTGATATCAGGTTTAACATGGATCAGCCATTCAATTTCAGAATTGGATTTAACTAGGTCAAAGAAAAAAGGTCTTGTGCCATGCATAAACTAGCGCAAACCCTAATATGTGTGGTTCAAAATTTTTTTTAAGAAGAGAGAGAAAGGAAAGAGAAGGAGAAGAAAGAAAAAAGTTCTAAAAGTGAGAACCTTAAAAAAATCTTAGACCTAAAGATGATAGATGAGAAAAATTAGTTGTGATTAAGTGTTAATTTCAATTAAGTTAGCAAGTAATTAAAACCTAAACACCTATGGGTTTCTGAGACCTAACAGTTCGATGTAGAGTGGCTGGGCCTAAATGCAAGTTGGGTCTATTCTCACTTTCTTCAACTAGCAGGTAAGAGAGGGGTCATGGGGGTCCCCCCGTTGCTTGCCTTAGACATCAATTGGATTGGCCAAGTAAGCTAACAAAATTAATTAAATAATCACGAGTCTACTTAGGCTTAGCCTTTATAACCTTTTGCTTTAGACACCAGTTTCAGGGATAAGTTCAAACTTACTTTGCACTTGACTTCACCATAATACTCAAACTGAACTCAATTGATCTTAGGGGTCAATATCTACTTAATTTTAATTAGGTTTGGGTTAATGCGGGATGCTGATTAGTTATTTTTGGGCTAAGAAAGAGTGATGAAATCTTCTTCTTATTTTCTTAATGGGTATTTCTCTTAAGTTGATTTGAGATGAATATGCATAACCAATTTCAAATAAGGGGTTCTATGCAACTAAATTAGATGCATAAAATTAATTAAACTTGAAAGCTTACCTTATCTCCAGCGATCACCAAAAGTAAATCTAGGATGATGATTGCTTCTAAACAATTAAGTTTCTATTCTTGTCATGCAATTTTTTATTAGATTTATGTGGATAAATTTTATGTTAATTTGAAAAGAAGAAAAATGATAATTAATACTAAAAAAAAAAGTAGTTTAGGATTAGGGTTAGGATTGATCTCATCAAATTGAAGCATTTCACCCTTCTTTTTTTTTCTGTAAAAAGATAAGAAAAATTAGAAAAGTTAGTAAGCTATATTTATAAGAAAATTAAAGAAATCAAACATTAAAATTGATGCCTTCCCCAACAACGGTGCCAAAAATTGATAGCTCATAATGTTGTCTTTAGGACATCGTAATTATCAAATTAAATTTGATTTTAATAAAAATTAAAAATACATAGAGAGTAGAGAGTCGGATTGAATTTATAGAGAATGTAGTACTTTGATTTGAGTTCTTTAATTTTATATAAAAAATAAAATTTTGAAAAAAATTATTTAAGTTAGAAAATAAAAATTAAAAGTGTAAAAATAAATTAGATCCTAGGATCTATTATTTAGATCCTAGTTTCTACTTGTAATAAAAATAAGAATAAAAATTTAAAATACATAAAAATAAATTGATACTAAGATCTACTAACTAGATCTTAGCATCTACTTGCAATAAAAATAAAAGATAAAAATTTAAAGTGCAAAAAAATAAATTTTATATTAATTAAAATTAAAATTTAATTATAAAAAATTTAAAAAAAACTAAAATAAAATTATAATAAAGATCTGAAGTTGATTAGTGCAGCTTCATCGGGAAGATGGTTGATGACCTCTCCTTCTTTCATACTCCATGGAGCAAACTGAATTTTCTTCTTCTTCTCCTTGGATCTCTAAACTTTTTTAATTTTTTTTTTTTCTTATTTTTTTACTAATTTTTTTTACTTTTTTCTCTCATTTCTGGATCATTTATTTATAGATGAATTTTTTATTTTTTTTGATAGCAAAAGGAGTCCTAAAATTCTTCAAAATCATGTTAAATCCATGTCATCATTTTTGGCCGTTGGATCTTATTTGGACCATCCAAATCACATCAAAAATCATTGTTTAAATCCTTGTCAATGTCAGGATCAATTCTAGCCATTGGATCGCACGTTTGATTTATTTTTGGCCATTGATCAATGCACTATTTCTCTTATTCTCAGTCGAAAAGAACACCAGCCATTGGATCAAGCTTTAGATTAGTTTTTAGCCATCGAATGGTGCAAAGAATCCTTCATCTGGTTAGTTCTCAGCCGACAATGAATACAGACCATTAGATCTTGCTTGATATTGATTTGGACCATTAGATCACACGTTTGAAGTGGGCCACCACCGCTGGATATGGGATAACGCATCCTTGGCCGTTCAATCTCATATTTGGATTGATCTCTGAAGTGCAAATCTTAAAATTTATAAATAAAACCGCAAGCGCACGGTGTGCAGAGTAGCACGACAGTGAGTACGGGTCGATCCCACAGAGACTTGGTTTAAAAATAATTTTCAAATCTATGCTCAAGCGAGCTTTAACAAAAATCAAAAGTCGAAAGTTGTTTGCTAAAGACAATAAGACTAAGGATCTAGGGTTTTTGAATCCACTAGATCTAGATTAGGGAATTCTACCTAAATTTTTCTTATTGATCCTAACGACTACTCCTCTTGTCTTTCCCAAGCATAGATTATGAAGGGACTAAGGCCCAACGATAACCCATCAAGATTCTTTACAGGGGAGTAGTAACTAGGATCCCTTAGGATTTTCTCCTCCTTGCACTGAATCAAGCATGAACTATGAAGGGACTCTGACCCAACTGTAGTTCATCAAAAATTCTTGGCAAAAGAGGAAGAAAAAGAAACCCTAAAAAAAGAAAGAACCTATGTAAAATCCCTACTCATGATCTAGCTTCATCGCAAACCCTAGAAGGGATGCTTAGCTAGACATGATCTAAATCTACTTGCAAAATTTAAATGCAAAAAAATAAACTACCCTAATTTCATAAATTAAACTATCCTAATTGCATAAATTTAAACTGCATAATTTAAACTAACCTAATTGCATAAAATTAAATTGCATAAATTAAACTATCCTAATTGCAAGAAAATAAATTGCATAATGTAAAGAGATAAATTGCATAAAAATAAGATTTTATATAAAAAAATTTATTACAAAATCCTCAAAGCTCGAGGCTTGAGAAGAGAGCTAAAAACCCCACTATCTAGGTTACAAGCTTGATCGGAAGGAAGAATACCTAAAATAAGGGCCTTTGGGGGCTTTTTATAAGCATTTGGGGGTTATAAGGTTTTCAAAACTTTAGATATGGGACTAAGAGATTTTAGAGGTTGTTAGGGGGTTTAGGGGCTCAAATCTCGCTCAAAAAGTACTTAAATCCATCAAGAAACCCTAGAAATTTTTTAGCCATCCGATCTTCATCTAAAGGACCCAATTCATCTAATAAATCAAGCTGGAAACGATTCTGGCCGTCGGATCAAGATCTGGGTGAAGCGCTGCCGTTGGATCGCCTGCAGAGATGGGATCAGGTCGGATGCGTTGCGGACCGTCCGATCAAGGCGCTGGAAGATTTCGTCCGTTGGATCGCGCTGCAGAAGGATCCCGTGTTGTCCTAGTGTTTATTGCTTCTTGCAATTGCCTTGATTACGTTGGATCTTGACCGGCTGCGATGGTGGCCGTCCGATGGTGCAAAAATATGGAGCGTTGGATCTTGATCAGAGAAGATCGGGCCATTGAGTGATGTGAAGTTACCAGGTTGCCCTTCGGACCTTCTTCTCTCTCCTCATGAGCCTGGACCGCGCGCATAGATCGGGCTCGTGATGCATTGCGGTGAGCCGAGACTCGCTGATTGGTTGGTTTATGGTGCGCCGATGGGTCCATGGTCCATGCGCCTGTTGCTGTGGACCAGGCGGCTAACCAGATCACTAAATCAATTGATTTTTGACCAATTTTGATCTGATTTGACTCGGGTTTGACCCAATTGAGTCTTCTTTCTTCATTCTTCAATTTTTGGGTCAATTTAACTCCGTTTTGCGTAAAATTTACGTGTTGAATCCTCTTTCCTTGTTCTTTCTATTGATTATATCTTTTTCTGCAAAATATAATAACAAGTATCAATTTCCTAATAAAATTAGATAATTTAGATATTAATTGATACTTTTTATGTCAATTTGTGACATAAATCACACCCCCCAACTTAATCATTGCTAGTCCCTTAGCAATGTACCAAAATAAGATCATATTCCAAAAAGATCCTTCCTTTGCAAATTAATTTAAGATCGAAATTCAAGAAGTTTTCTAGTATTACTAAGTAATGAGCTTTGAATTAGAATCGGTAGTCAGTTTACTTAGGAGCTTTCTTAGAGTACACTTAAAGTTTTATAGCACTTGTGTGAGTGATAACTAACTTAGTATTTCAGTATTAACTTGTACAGGCCAATTGTATCATTTTTCATAACTTAGTTCGATTAATTTTCTATACACCCCAGATTAAACAAAGAACTAAGGTAGCTTTCACACTATTTTTTTTTTTTTTTTTTTTCTAAGCATCCTGGCCTTCCACCACCGTTTGATGCGAATCTCAACACTTGACTTAGGTGAAGAGACCCGGTTATTAGGCTTAGGGCAATCCACATTTACTCTGTGTTTTGCATTTTATTTCAGGCAGGTAGCTCTTTCCTTAAATTCAAATTTCTTCAATTGGGTGTAGAAAAAATTATCTAATTTAAATAATACTCAAATCCTTAATTGACCTTATAATTAACACCTACTTTACCTTGTTAGTGTGCATGTGCAATTGGAAGTGCTAATAGTCTTTAAATGACCTAAGCCACCAAGAGTCTAACCAGCTAATCTTCTCTGTGACTCACTACATTAGCAAATACTTTCTAACTTACTCTTATTTCTTTTATAGATTAATTTATTTCATATATATATATATATTATTTTTTTATTTTTTTTTTACATAATATATTAAATGCAAGAAATAACTCATAGTGGAAGGAAAAGGAAATGATAACACCTGATTTTGTTCAAGCTCTCCCCCCAACTTGACCGACATTGTCCCCAATGGAGTTTATCTAATTTAATTGTCCTAAGCAAACTGAAAACAAAGAAAGCATTAGAAATTAAATAAGCTGGGTTGCCTCCCAGAAGCGCTAAGTTTTATGTCTTCAGCCAGACCAAACCTCGAAGCAACTTAATCAGAATAAGTTGGTTCATAAAGAACCATGGCATCTTCAACAGTCTTGACAGGTAATTCCAGGAATGATTTTAATCGTTGACCATTAACTTTAAAGATAACACAATTACTTGGTTTTCAATCTCAACAGCTCCGTGTGAAAAGACTTCCTTTACTAAAAATGGTCCTGTCCATCTAGACCTAAGCTTTCCTGGAAACAGATGTAATCTAGAGTTATATAAGAGTATTTTGTCCGATATTGAAAGTTTTTCTCATAATTGATTGATCATGAAATGCTTTGGTTCGTTCCTTGTATATCTTTGCATTTTCATAGGCTTCATTTCTAAGTTCTTCTAATTCATTCAACTGAAGCTTCCTATAGTTTCCAGCGTCGTTCAAATTTGTATTTAGTTGTTTGATGCCCACATGGCTTTGTGTTCTATCTCAATAGGCAAGTGACATGGTTTACCAAACACAATCCTATAAGGAGACATTCCTAGATTGGTCTTGAAAGCGGTTCGGTATGCCCAAAGTGTATCAATTAATTTCAAAGACCAATCTTTCTATTGGCACTAACAGTTTTTTTCCAGGATTTGTTTGATTTGTCGGTTTGACACTTCAACTTATCCACTAGTTTGAGGATGATATGGTGTGGCCAATTTGTGGGTGACATTATACTTTTTCATCAATGTTGCAAAAGGTCGGTTACAAAAATGGGTTCCCCGATCACTAATGATTGCCTTAGGAATACCAAACGGGAGAGAATATTTTTTTTAAAAACTTAATGACCATTTTACTATCGGGTGTTCTACATGCAATTGCTTTACCCACTTTAAAATAATCAACTGCTACTAGAATATATTTATTTCCAAAGGAATTTGGAAATGGTCTCATGAAATCGATCCCCCAAACATCAAAAACTTCAACTACCAAGATTGGGTTGAGTGGCATCATGTGTCGCTTGGTGATTCGACCCATTTTCTGACATTGAGCACAACTTTTACAATATTCATGAGCATCCTTAAACAAATTGGGCCAATAAAAATACATTGGAGAACCTTAGCAGCAGTTTTCTTAGACGCGAAGTGACCCCCACATGCTTGATCATGACAAAAAGATAAAATATTCATGACTTCGTTATCTGGGATACACCTTCTAATAATTTGATCAGGACATTTTAAAAAGATAAGGATCATCCCAAATGAAATACTTCACTTGGGCAAAGAATTTATATTTATCCTGCTTAGTCCAATGAGAAGGTATCTTACCTATGGCTAAATAATTTACAATATCAGCAAACCAAGGTTCAGTAGACACAGACATGAGTTGCTCATCTGGGAAAGATTCATTGATGGGTGGTTCACTAGATGGTGCGACTGGAATTCGGGACAAATGATCTGCTACAACGTTCTCAGTGCCTTTCTTGTCCCTAATTTCTAGGTCAAATTCTTGAAGGAGCAAAATCCATCTGATTAAACGTGCCTTGGCATCCTTCTTTGCTAGGAGATGTCTAATGGCTGAGTGATCGGTGTAAACAATGGTGTGGGTCCCAACCAAATAAGATCTAAATTTTCTAAAGCAAAGACAACGGCAAGGAACTCCTTCTCAGTTGTGGTGTAGTTAAGCTGCGCATCATTTAAGGTTTTACTTGCATAATATATCACTCTAGGCAGCTTATTTATCCGTTGACCTAAGATTGCGCCCACAACATGATCGGACGCATCACACATTAATTCAAATGGTTCAGACCAGACAGGAGGATGAATGATTGGAGTTGATACAAGTGCATTTTTTAGAAATTCAAAGGATTCCAAGCACTCATGAGTAAATTCAAATTTGGTATCCTTTGCCAAAAGATTAGTCAGTGGACGTGCTACTTTGCTAAAGTTGGCAATAAACCTTCTATAGAATCCAGCATGACCTAAAAATGAACGTATTTCTTTCACAGATTTAGGTGGTGGAAGACTTGCAATTAGATCTATTTTGGCCTTGTCCACTTCAATCCCCTTTTTAGAAATGACATGGCCAAGAACTATTCCCTGTTTGACCATAAACTGACATTTTTCCCAGTTGAGAACTAAGTGCTTCTCCTTACATCGTTCTAGAACTAATTGCAGGTGATTCAGACACTCAGAGAAGGTTAGGCCAAAAATAGAAAAGTCATCCATAAAAATTTTTAGAAATCGTTCTATCATATCTGAAAACATGCTGATCATGCATCTCTGGAAGTTGCGGTGCATTACATAGTCCAAAGGGCATTCGTCTATAGGCAAAAGTACCAAATGGACAGGTGAATGTAGTCTTTTCTTGATCTTCAGCGGCTATGGGATCTGGTTGTAACTGGAGTATCCATCAAGAAAACAGTAAAACTCTTGTCCGGCTAGTCTTTCCAACATTTGATCAATAAATGGCAAAGGAAAGTGATCTTTCTTGTCGCAGCATTCAACTTTCTATAGTCTATACAGACCCTCCATCCCGTTTGGGTCCTAGTTGGGATAAGTTCGTTTGCATCATTTTGGACCACTGTTACCCCAGATTTCTTAGGTACTACTTGAACTGGGCTTACCCAAGAGCTATCAGAAATAGGATAAATTATTCCACTATCTAGGAGTTTCAGAATCTCCTTTTTAACTACATCCTTCATAACTGGATTAAGCCTTCTTTGGGCTTCTCTTGTTGGTTTAGCCTCTTCCTCTAAGTATATTCTATGTTGAACTATAGAAGGGCTTATCCTTTGATATCTGCTATGGTCCAACCTATTGCTTCTTGATTTGCTTTTAGAACTGACACTAACTCCTCCTCTTGCTTGGGATCTAGGTCTGATGCAATAATTATAGGCAAAGTTTCTTTGGGTCCTAGATATGCATACTTGAGATGTTCTGGGAGGGGTTTCAGTTCTAAAATGGGTGCTTCCTCTATCGATGGTTTAGGTGATGATTTCACCATCTCAATGATTGGTTCAGTAGGAAGTGTCGATTCTGATTAATTTGATTTTTTTAAGTATTTCATTGACATCCTCAGACTCATGGATTAACCAGGGGTTAGACTCTAGGTCGACTTCATCATCACTAATGTCAATGGATTCATAAATACCATCTTGGACTACATTGACATCAGCATGAGAAGAGGATTCCTGTTCTAAGTTAAAAACATTAAGCTCAATGGTCATATTCCCAAAGGATAACTTCATTAGACCATTTCGACAATTGATTTCAGCATTGGCCGTAGCTAAGAATGGTCTTCCTAAAATGACAGGTATATGTCCTTTAGGATTCGCAACTGGCTCAGTCTCTAAAATAATAAAATCTACAGGGAAAATGAAATTTTCAATCTTTATCAGAACATCCTCGACCATTCCTTAGGGATCCTGAGAGATCTATCGGCTAACTGTAATGTGATCCCAGTAGGTTGAAGTTTTTCTAATCCTAGTTGTTCATACACCGAATATGGAAGAATATTCACACTAGCTCCTAGATCTAGCAAGGCTTTTTTATATTGGTTTCTCCAATAACACAAAAATTATTGGAGCTCCAGGGTCCTTATATTTAATTGGCACATGGCTAGATAGGTATGAACTGAACTTGCAGCCAAAAATGCTTTCTTTGGTACATTAGTGGTCCTTTTCCTAGTGCAAAGATCTTTTAAAAATTTGGCATAAGTTGGAACCTGATGGATTATATCTAAAAGAGGAATATTAACTTGGACTTGTTTAAATACCACTAAAATTTTGTCTAAATGTTAGATTTATTGGATTTCAGTCTGTTTGGAAAAGGAGCTCTAGGACTTTTAAGTACTGGACTAGGTGAATTTTCAGTTTCTGGTGCTTGAGTTGAAAGGTAGTAGTTTTAGAAGGTGACTCGGCAGATGAGTCATCTATATCATCAAGTGCAACTACCTTATTGTCTATTTGTTTTTTGATCTTAAGGTATGAATGGCATTTACACCATTAACTTGGTTTCCTTGTTGGGGTCGTGGACCATTTTGGTTCCTAGGATTTGGCTCAGGTTGGCTAGGTAACCTACCATGTTCTCGTTCACTAATGGTCGAAGCCAGCTGACTTACTTGCATTTCCAGACGGGCTATAGCTTGGGTGTTATTATTTATGAGTTGACCCGTGGTTTGCATAAGCTGATATGTGTCTTCATCATGGCTTCTAGGCTTTTCTCTAAAGAGGTAATTTCTTGTCATTATCATGGAAGCCTGGCGGGTTGTTCATTACTGGGTTGGACCTTAGATTTTGCTGATTGAAATTTGGATTGCCTATATTAGGATTCTGGGACCATGAGAAATTCGGGTGATTCCTCCAACCTGGGTTATATGTGGGTGCATAAGGATTGTTCAATGGTCCTTGATAGGTGGCATTTACTTGTGCACACTCATTCGAGTAGGAACATTCTTCTAAGACATGGTCTGGTGCATTGCACCCTTTACACATGGGTGCAGATATTTGATTTACATTGGCTGGTCTCTGTAATTCTAAGGCTTCCAATCTACGTGTTAAGGTTGCAATCTTGGCCTCTGATGCTAGGGTTGGTTGAATTTGATGCATTCCTCCTCTTGAAGGTGTAGCTTTATCAGGTTCCCTAGTTGTTTCCCACTGTAAATTTTTCTCGATAGGTCTTCTAAGAATTGCCAAGCTTCAGTAGTTTCTTTGTCCATAAATTGGCCTTGGCACATGGACTCTAGCATGGTTCTTGAGTTTGAATCTAACCCCTCATAGATGATCTGGCATAGTCTCCAAGTTTCTATTCCATGGTGTGGGCATTGGGTCAAAAGATTTTTGAAACGATCAAAGTACTTCCAAAATGATTCACCAGCTAGTTGGTAGAATTATTTATTTATTCCTAATCCTAGCTGTTTTATGATGGAGAAAATACTTTTTTAAAAATGTTCTCACAAAGCCCTCCCAGTAGTGACAGAATAGTTTGGCAGACTATAAAGCCACTTCTTAGCATTGTCCTTAAGGGCAAAGTTGATTAATCTAAGTTTGACCTCATCCTCTGTTAATTTCAGTTTCATGGTTGCACATACCTCCTCAAATTCTCTAATAAATATATAAGCATCCTCTAATCCTGTGAATTTTGGAAGTATATTTATGATTTGAGGTTTGATTTCAAAATTGTTAGCTGTGGGTTGTGGCAACCTGATACAAAGATGGTTGGATGGAGCCAACTGGATAACACAAATCCTTAAGGGTCATGGGTTGGATTGGGTTCAGCCATTGGAACAACAGGAATTGATCAATTCTAACTAGACGACCGACACTCTTCTCCACACGAGGTGTACGGTTCTCGATGTTTATACAATTTTTTTTTTTTTTTAAATTTTTATGTATAAGAAAAGAAAGAAAAGAGAAAAAGTTCTAAAAGAAGATCCTAAGGAGTCCTAAATCTAAAGAAAAGTAACCAAATTAATTTAAATTTTAATTTTTTTTTTTCAACAAGTGAATCAATAAATTAAACTCAATCTATCTAGGGTTACCTAAATCTAGACAGCTCCTAACTGTTTCCAAGATACCCTTCAAGCCTTCCAAGTGGAGATTGATCAACTAGTTAGCAGGTAAGTATAAGAGGTGGGAGGTTCACTCATCGTTGCTTTCTAGACACCAAACGAGTTGGCCAGGCAGCACTGAACCAATTTAACAAACCACCCTCAGGGACTTGCCTAGATACCAACTAATCAAACAACTCAACTTGGTAGAACTCTTAGGGTTCCTTGTCCTATTGAGCTCGAATTCCTTAAGGTTGACGTCTAATTGATTTTAAGATTAAAAGTTAGGTAATGCAATATGATGGAGATGATTTTTGGGCTAAGAAAGGGTAATGAAATCTCCACCTTATCTTGTTAATGGGTTGATGCCCTTAGATTAATTATGAAAATGCAAATGCAAATAAACAAGATGACCAAGAATGTAAAAGATTTTAATTTAGAATTTTTTTTTTATTTTGATATTTTACTTCACGATTATGAAATGTCTTTTGTTTTGTTTTATTTTTTATTTTTTTTTTTGTGATTAAGTAAATTCAAATTATTAGTCTAAAAGCAAAAGTAATTAACTAAAAATAATAAAAGAAAAATTAGAAGCGTACCTGAGTTTTTCAGCAATACCAACTAAATATAGAAACCTAAAGGAAAAAGAAAGAGAGTTATAACGCACGAAGAACAAATATTTGAAAATAATTTAAAATGCCAAATCCCCGGTACGATGCCAAAAACTTGAAGTGCAAATCTTAAAATTTGTAAATAAAAGAAGGACGGTGGAGAGAGCACGAAGGAGACGGTGTCCAAGAGACGGTAAAAAAAAAAAAAAAAAAAAAAAAAATTTTTGCTAGAAATAACTAAGGATCTGGTTTTTGAATCACTATTAATTAAAAAATTTATAAATTCTCCAATACTTGAAGTGCAAATCTTAATTTTAATAAAACCGCAAGCGACGGTGTGCAGAGTAGCAGACCAGCGAGTACGGGTCGATCCCACAGAGACTTGGTTTAAAATGATTTTCAAATCTATGCTCAAGCGAGCTTTAACAAAAATCGAAAGTCGAAAGTTGTTTGCTAAAGACAATAAGACTAAGGATCTAGGGTTTTTGAATCCACTAGA